>NC_067150.1:43842487-44142487 GCF_903995435.1 Acomys russatus | reverse complement strand
TTCCTGCCATAGGTTCATTCCCCTGTGGCTCAGTCCCTTGATTCCTGTTGTTGATGGGAAGATGCTGTGGCTCGTCCCCCACACTGCATCTCTAGGGCTCACATCCTGGCCCATTGCTCCTGCATTCCTTAGTATTATTTCAGCCCTCTCATCTTTCTAGTCATCTTTACACAGAGGATACTAAAACTCAAAATGAATATTTTCTGAATTTTGTTACCTAAAAGCAACATAACATTTATTTCTCTTGCCTAGGCTATAACACTGATGTTCATGACTTTTCTTTATAATATAAAAAGCTATTTTTTTTTATATGCTTGTGGTCTGTTTGGTACTTAAAATAGTCCTACAAAGAAGATACTACTATCATCGTTCCTAGTTTCTGTTTACAGACAGGAAAATTGGATTGGGGAAAATCTAAATTGAGACAAAATCAAGAATTACACTCTGTTCCTTGTTTAGCATTTAGTTAATTTATTGTTGGCTGGCTGGGTAGTTGGTTGAACAGTAACATGACGCCATATAGACACACCTCTGTAGGTGTTCTGTAGGAGAAGCAGAAGAGATAAGGACAGACAAAATGTCAGAGTCATCTGCACACTCTATGCTCACTTCACTGAACAGCTGGGAGGTGCTTGTCATGCATATGGAGCGATGGTTTTTAACATCCTACCTAAGAGACCTAACGCAGTGCAATGGCTTCCAGACTAGAGGCCTAGTCCAAGGGAGTCTGCGGAGAGCTATGGACTACTGGGGAAAGTGGGATCAAAACACAAAGACTTTCAAGGTCCCCTTCCCTATCCCAGACATACCTCCTGTCTTCTCTAGTGTTTTCTATTTAGCTCAGTGAGGACTCGTTAGAAACACAGGTAATGTAAGAGTAGAAACAGAGATATGATATGCATGTGCAGAGAAGCAGGGAAGATAAAGAAAATGACAAAGAAGGATAGGGGTGTTAAAAACCATTCTGTGGGGCACTAGAGGGATAGACCAGAGGTTGAGAGCACTAACTTCTCTTCCAGAGAACCTGGGTTCAATTTCCAGCACCCACATGGTAGCTTACAACCATTTGCATAACTTAACTCTAGTTCTAGGGACTCTGATGCCCCCTTTTCTGACCTCCAAAGGCAACCAGGGACTCAAATGGTGCACAGGAAACATGCAGACAGAACACTCTTAAACATAAAATTAAAATAGCTGAAAAATCATTCTGAACATAAGTGTCTTTATATGTAGTGCTTACTCAAATATTTTTAGATATGTATACTTATTTTTCTTCTTTTAATTAAGTGTTTATGTACTTTACATCCTGATCACAGTTCCCCCTCCCTCTTCTCTTCCTAGCCCTTATCCCCAATCTCTCTCCCCCCCCCCCCACCCCATCTACTCTTCCTCCCTCCCCGCCCCATCTACTCTTCCTCCCTCCCCTTTTCTCTTCAAAAAAGAGGAGGCCTCTCATGGGTATCAACCAGCCTTGGCATATGTAGTTGCAATAAGACTAGATACATCTTCTCATATTGATGCTAGATAAAGCAGCCCAACACGAAGGGGAAAGGGCCCCAAAGGCAGGCAACAGAGTCAGAGAAGGCCCGTGTTCCCACTGTTGGGAGTTCCCCATGAAGACCAAGCTGGACATCTCTTATATATATGCCGAGGGCCATCCCATGGATGCTCCCTAGTTGGAGGTTTGGTCTCAGTGGGCCTCTATGGGCCCAGGTTAGTTCATTTTGTAGGTTTTCTTGTGGTGTCCTTGACCCCATTAGCAAATATTTTATTTTATTATTTTATTTTGAGACAATGTCTTTTGTAGCTGGTCTTGTACTCCTTATGTGGCTGGGGGTGACCTTGAACTTCTGAACCTCCTGCCTCCACCACCTAACCACTCTGATTATAGACACACCATACCACACTCAGTTTTACACAGTGCTGGGGATCAAATCCAAGACGATGAGCATGCTAGGCAATCACTGTGAGTTGATACTTTTGTTGAATAAAAATGGGTAAATGAATAAATAAGCAAATTTATGCTCGTAACAGTACCTTTGTAGGGTGGTAGTAAAGATAAATGCTACTTTAGAGAGCTTAACACAGCCAGGATCTTACTGTTTTATAAGGAAAATAATAAATATAATAATAATTATTGCTCACTCTGGCACCCTTGGGTGGGTGCCCAGATGCATTGTAGTCCTTCTTTCTAAGCTAGCGATCCCTAATTAAACATTAAATTGTGTTTTATGTTACTCCTAACTCTCTGAAATATGCTTGAGTGCAGAGAAGATTTCCCATTAAGGGAAGACTCTGAGAACCCCAGAAGCACTCTGGTTTTCCAGTCTTAAGGAGTGTTAGCTGAAAGGTTGACAGCTACTTCATGGAAATCTTGACTTAAACCACATTCTGCAAAACCATACAGCCATCTAGGGAGGTCAAGATCCTGCAGGCTATCAGGTAGCAGACTTCCTCCCCACCCTGACCCCTGCCTCACTGTTCCTCAGGCCTGAATCCTACCAGGTCTATATATTTGGTTTCATCACAAAATTCATGAATTTACAGACCAGAAGAGAAGATGGGGGAAAATGTAATGGGCTTCTGGCTTGAAAAGGTATGCCTTTAATTTACCTAAATCATCTGCAGTTAAATACCATTGTCTCCCGAATCACTCTGAACTGTGGCTTGATGTAAGTTATGTAGGATGAGACATCATCTTTCCACAGGTTGTGTGAAATAGCACAGACACCTTGAGTATTCCTAGTATAGCAGATGGTCCTTATTTGTATCAAAAGAGTAAGAACACTGGCAACCCATGACATAATCTGGAATCATGGCATGGTTAATTCTGTTTTTCTTTTCTTTTCTTTTTTTTTTAAACAACATGACTTATTTTTCTCCCTGCTAAAGAGTCTCCCTAAATAACCACATCTCTTTTTGGAGTATTCAGAACTGAGGTTTTTTTGTTTTGTTTTGTTTTGTTTTTTTGTTGTTTGTTTGTTTTTTGCCTTACAACATGTTGATGAGACTTAATTTTCAAGAATGAGGAGACTGTGCACCAATTGGCCATTGCCTGTAGTGAACTCTCAGCTGTCACAGTGAAACAAAAGCTCAGCACCTTCCAAGCCTACTGAAGGCAGAATCACTAAATGTGGAAGGAGGCTTTAACAAGCATCAGGACCTCATTCTGGCCAGGGAGGTGTATGCAAAGCAGCTAGGTGATTGGCCATCATTAACTGTGTATTTTTGGCAGTCAAAGGGTTACATCAGCCTGTGGTCTGAAGTAACCGTGTGTGATTCATACGCTGAACTATTAGCTTCGGAGCACCTTTTCCTATTGACACAGTTACGAAGATAAAGCCGACAGCTTCCTCCTCTTTGCAGTGCTGTGGTTAGAACCCAGGGCCTTCTGCCCATTTGCAAGTGCTTTAATGCTAGGTTCTTCCTCCAAGCCCTAGGTGATTTGTGCTCCAATAAATGAAAACAAAGTTGGGGTGGAGGGATAATTCATTTATTGCATGAGCAGAAAGAGGAAAATGTGAATTTGGAGTAAGGCTAGATAGGAATACAGGGTCAGAAGGAGAAATCTTTTTACTTTTCATACCAGACCCCACTTCACAACTATAGCTGATACCAGTGGGTAAAAAGCATCTACTATTCCTGTTAGCTTCCCTTCGTGATGCACAGTACAAAGAAACAGGAACCCACACTTCACTGTCCAACTCAGTGGGTAAATGCTGCACACTGCTGGACTCAAAGACAGGAGGGAAACAAGATGAGAGAGAAGAAAGAAACACACTTTAAATAAGTTATCTGAGTGCCCTTAAAGACCACACAGTCTTAGTGTTCCAAGCCAGCATTTCCAATTACTCGTTTGTTATGCGTACTCTGTTTTGAAGATGGCTGCTATATAGAATACACTATTTCCATTTCTGCAAGGATCCCAAACTGGTTGTTCACTGGTCTCTAACAAGGTTTTTGAAGGCTGCTGAGAGCCTTTTTACATGATATATGCATTTAAGTTAAAGAGCTAATGTATCAAGCACTTTGACAAAAATTAGGGTCAATGAAGGAGCACTTTTCGGACACTACATAGGATGCTGAGAATCTTTACAGGTCACTGGTTCCTGCACCCCTTACTGCCCTATAAGCCCGTGAATGCTTTGTGTGCTCATAAAGTGAGATCCTCAAAAGGGAAGGGGTGTTCAATACATTGAATGTGCTCCTGGGCCTGAAGATGAGCTGAGCGTCTGAGGGAAGAAATCAAAGAGCAGATGGGATGACACACTTTGGTGACTGGTGGAGACAATGCAGGCTTTGATGCATATTTAGGCTCCTGTTTCTGATTCTGCCACAGTTGTGTTGACAAATGTCCCGGTCGTCTCCCTAGTACAAGCAGCTTATGCCTAGAACCAGAGGCATCAAAATAGGATGTGGGGGTAGCAGGGACTCCGATCAGTCAACAGGAAAAAAGTGCACCCCCAGGGGAGAAGGTGCTCCTGGAGCAAAACAGTGTACCTGGAGATGGATTGAGGATAAAGCAGCGAGCAATGGAAGAACTGAAGGCTGCGTCTTCCTAGGCAAAGGAATGCTGCTGCTGAAGGTGGGTTGCTGGCAGGGTGGAGGTGGGGGTGGGAGTGGGTTTGCTCCTCCCAGCCCCAAAGCTGAGAAACAGCAGGAAACTGGGAATGGTGTTGGCGAGGCTGTTTTGCCAGGACAAGGTGTTAGGTATGAGGGTGGGTGGGGGCCTAAAGGGTGGCTTGGAGCCCTGGCGGTAGCTGCCTGACGTCACCGGCCTCTCTGGCAATAGGCTAAGGAGCTGAGCTCCCGGTAGCAGCAGTAGCGAAGGCAGCGGCGGCGGCGGCGGAGAAGGCGGCGGCAGCAGCAGCGTGGCTCTGTGTCTGGTCCCTGCGCTCCGCGCCTTCTGCAGCTGCCACTGCAGCCAAGGCGGGGGCTTCTTCTCTGGGACCGAGCTGGCCATTCCAGGTAAGTGATAATGGTCTGGCTGAAGGCTTCCGTGGTTAGGGGGCCCAGCCGCAGGATGTGGGTGGGTAAGACCACTCCCGCGGCCTGCGCAGGAACCTCTGGTCAAAGCTTCGGCCCCCGCCCCTGCCCCGGCGGAGGCTAGTGCTTTGCCTTGCTGCTCCGCAGTGCAACAGTTTGCCCCTGCCTCTTGGGAAAGGCAAGGGAGCTTTGCTGCCTGCTGTGGATCTTCCCTGCTTAGTGCTCTGCCTTTGCCTCTGGGCCCTGGGGCCAGGGCTGGGGGATGGCTGGAGACAAGGTCGGTTCCCCAAACTTTGCAGGCGGGAACCCTTCCCCTTCCAGTTTATGCTCTGGGAAAAAGAAAAAGGATACAGGATACTGTCGAGTGGGAGGCTCTGGGAGATGGGGAGGAGGGGGGCGTTTGTGAGGATGTGCCTCCGCTGAGAAGGGTGTTTCAGCTGCTTTTGATAGGAAGGGGGAGGAAGGTAGAAAGAAAGAAGGCTGGAGAAAGGTCCAGCACGATCCTGTGTACCAGATCCAGCCTGTAGTTTGTGGCCGGGGACAGAGACAGCGGGGTGTATCCCCTGGGACTGGGTCCTTGGGGATCTGAAGGTCCAGGGTGGAAGTGTCTGGAGAGGGAGGGATGGGAAAGGAAGACTGCAGACAGGGAGCTTGCTTGGAGTGAGTGCTGGCGAGAGTGGATCCTGAGAAGAGGTCCACGGAGCGGAGCGCAGAGAGGAGAGCAGTTGGCTTTCTGGGAAGTAGATAGAGAAAGCCCTGGCGGCCACTGTTGGTGGCAATTAGAAAGTTGTGCAGGGGGCAGGGCAGCTGCCTTCTCTGCTGAGTAACCAGTGTCTACGCGGTACGATGCGGACACCAGACCCCATCTGAGCCAGCGGAGCAGCTGGCAGCCGCTCTCCTGCGCTGCCAGGAGCCATAGGGTTGGGTTGGTGGGTTGTGGAGATGACAGCGCCCATTTGGGGTACCTTTGGCAGTGGTGGCAGATCCCTCTCCTTCTCCGCACTCGCCTTGGCAGTGACCGGGGCCCTAACTAATCCTGTTTTCTTTGCAGCCCTGAGCCTGGGGAAAGGAAACAGGGCGCTTGGAGACAAGATCAAGAAAGAACGGAGACAATCTCCCTGGGGCCACTAGCTCTGGCCAGCTTGCTTGCTTGCCGGCAGTTGTTCCCTGAGTCTAGCTGGAGCACTCCCTCTCCAGCGCTAGGGAGCAGTTGGGGTGGCGTGGGCTCTTGTCCTGTTTTGGCTGGTGGGAACCGTGTGTCCAACAGAGGAAGCCTGGTGGGCCTGGCCCCTCTCAGCCCAGCGCCGATGAGTGCCAGGGCGCCGAAAGAGCTGAGGCTGGCACTGCCGCCTTGTCTCCTGAACCGGACCTTTGCTTCCCACAACGCCAGTGGAGGCAGCAACGCAGGTGTCCGCAGCTCAGGCGCAGGTGGTGGCACCTGCATCACGCAGGTGGGACAGCAGCTCTTCCAGTCTTTCTCATCCACGCTGGTGCTGATTGTCCTGGTCACTCTCATCTTCTGCCTCATCGTGCTGTCCCTCTCCACCTTTCACATCCACAAGCGGAGGATGAAGAAGCGCAAGATGCAGAGAGCTCAGGAGGAATACGAGAGAGATCATTGCAGCAGCAGCCACGGTGGTGGTGGGCTGCCCCGCGCAGGTGTTCAACCTCCGATCCACGGAAAAGAAACCCGGCTGGAGAGGCAGTCCCAGGACTCCGCCTTCAGCACCCCTTCCAATGCCACCTCTTCCTCCTCTTCATCTCCTGGTCTCCTGTGCCAGGGTCCTTGTGCGCCTCCTCTTCCACCGCCAGCCCCCAGTCCACACGGAGCACAGGCAGCTTCCTCCTGCTTGGACACACCTGGCGAGGGCCTTTTGCAAACGGTGGTACTGTCCTGATTGTGTAGCCCCTGTCCTAACCCCTTCCTCGTTTCCAGCATCTTTACCATCCTCGCTTTTGTTCCTCTTTTCTTCCTTTTCCGTTCTCCTCTGGCCCCTCTTTTCTCTGCCCTCTTTCCTTACCTGCCCGCCCTTTTACTGTTTCTCCTCCGCCGAGGCACTGTGCGGTATTTGTAAATATTGGGCGAGGAAAGTCTCAGAGGAAGAAATAACGCTGATAATACTTTATTGATATTTATAGTAATTATTATACTATTAATAACACAGTCCAAGCGCATGACAAATCACATAATTCTCATTGTCAATGAAGGCTGCACCTTCCCTCTCCACCCCGTCCCCCCCCCCCTCAGTAAGGAGGAGAGACTCCACAAGCTACCAAATATATAAAAGACATTGACACCGAAGCAAAGGGAAGGGAGGGGGCCGGTCATGTTGTATATAGCTGTCAAGCGAAGGTTTAGTCGCCTTTCTGCCCCTCCCCCATGCGCTTTCACTTTTCCTTTAGCTTTTCTCCCCTCCCCTTTCCTCACCTTCAGCTGGGCTCAGGCAATAGTATATTATAAAGGAAACATCTACATTAAGCACCAGAGACCACAAAGAATGTCCTAGAAAAAAGTGTTTAGGACAGGTAACCCCTCTCTAGTCAGTCATCTCCCTTTTTTGTTTCCCCCTTGCAGAATTTGAGTTCACTTAGAAATATCTCTCGCTGGCCGAGCACAAAGAACAAAAACCATACAATCTGCTTTTGCTCCCTGTCAGGCTCCACTTTCACACTTGATTGGTGGCGGGTTTTTTGTTTTGTTTTGTTTTGATTTTGGTTTTTGTTTTGTTTGGGTTTCTTTCTTTTTTTTTTTTTTTTGTCTTGAGCCTCAGAGAAGTGGGGAGCTGTCCAGCCAGCCCTGGTGCTGAAATGTCTCACCTTCATGGTTACTTCCTCTGGTTGTGCAGACCAAAGAAGGAGATGTTTTGGAACGTGATTGTCTTGGTTTTGATTGGTTTCTTTCTTCTTTTTCTACAATTGGATTGGTGTGTACTATTGTTTTTCTTATTATTATACATGGCATAAGTTACCTTTATGTAAAAAAAAAAAAAGTATTAGGTATGTGCAGGTCTGAAAATGCAGTATCTAACTGACCAGTATGTTTGTGTTTTATTTTGAGAACAAGTGTACCTTTGTTATATACTTATTCTACTGGTTCCAAATACAGAAGAAAACTATAGTTCTGTGATATGTCCTCCACGTGTATATTCTTGTTCTGACTTTCCAGCTGTTGATATAATGGTGGCCACTGGCTGAGGAAGTCGGTGGTGCAGGCCTGGCTTCTGCTGTTTCCAGAAGTGATCTTTTTGTATTTTACTCTGTAGTAGACTACTATAAAATGATGACACCCATGTTTCCATTTTTTTTTCTTTTGTGAATAACAGAAACAACCACAACAGAAAACAAGTAATGGATGTGCTGGAACGCCATCTATTAAAAAACATGGTTAATATTTAAACAGCGCCTGCAGTTCTCTGCATGCAGTTACCACCTGGAGGCAGTGGTGTGTGCGCTTGCTTGTATTGTATGTGTTTGGGGGGGGGAAGACTGGTGGAGATGTTGGACAATTTGGATGACAGGACGTGCAAATTTCCAAGTAAACGCTTACAGGATAAAAATGTTTACAGCTTGTTTAGTTACAACTCTGTGCCTGCATCTGATATACAGCAAAGGGGGGGGGGTGGATCATTCATCTTCCCAAGTCTGGTCTAATTAACCCCCCTGAACACTTAGAAAATATTAAGGAAAAAAAAAAGGAAGTGAGAGAGGAAATAAATCTTTTGTCCTCTCTTCAAATGTCAGACAAACCCATCGATGTTAGAGTCTGCTGCAGGGTGGAAGGCAGCGGCACCTCCACACATATCCCTCTCCCAAGCCACTAGTTGCCCTCAATGCTCTGCCTTATTTCACGTTGTATGTGCTTATTATCCCATAGAAACTATTGCTGCTAATGTTTTTTTTGTTTTTTGTTTGGTTATATATAAGGTGCCCCAAGCTCAGCCTGTATCTTTATAAAAATAATTTAGTAAGGTTGATTTAGTCACCTATCAGATATCATCCAAGTCCTTTTATGAAGCACAGAAGGCCATCATTTAGGCAGGTCATGTTTTATCATTAGGAAGACCAGGTGTAATATTTGGATACAATATATTAAACAATGAAGCAGATTCTCTCCAGTGCCTTAGTCACTTTCTAGTAACAGGCCAGAGTGCGTTCACTCCCTCAGGCCACCAAGGAACCTGTTAGTGTGTCAAAGACCTACATTGCACAGCAGAATGGCTAAGGCACTGTGAAGGTGGACATCCATTAATCTTTTTAACTTACCCTCATCCAACTGCAGCTCCTAACACCTTCTTACAGGAGAGGTTTTGGGCGTGAAATCTCAATAGAACCAGGAACCCAGAAGGAAGCTTCATCATTTCAATGAGCTCACTTCAGTGCATAGATATTACTTTCTTCCCATTATTTGGTGTACTTTTTTTTAAACCATAACTAATTCCCCATTTTATTAAAGCAATAAGATATTCTGTTTTGAGCAGTGCTAGATGCTGATTCCACTTCCTTGGTGCTGAAGCGACTCATGTGTTCTTGCCTTATGAATCACAGTGCATTCAAGGCATGCAATAATAACCCCCTTCCAAGAAGCAGCCTGTACACCCTAGGGGGCAATGTCCTATATACTTTTTCCAAAAGAAATAGAGGGAATGAGAAGTAAACTAATTATGTGTATTTTAAAAGTCTTGATACCTCTAACCATAAGCACACATCTGTAATGTGCTATTATTGTGCACCGTTAAGTGTATATGCCTTTTCCATCAATTGACTAGGGTTTAACATTTTAACCGTGTCCTATTTAAAAGATGATGCAGCTTGTTAACTACATTTCATACTGAGTTTAATATGCTGTGAACCTGGTGGTGTTACTCAAGACTTCTGTGAGCTAGAATGAGAATTACATGAAATTCTAGTAGGCCAGGCCCACACCAAATTATTGCAATAAGCATATGACAATGCAAATTTCTATAGACTCTATTTAGATTGCTACTTAGAGAGCTCAACTGACCCATATGACATTCAGGTTTTCATTTTTAAATGAGACAAAAGACAATATGAAAATAGCTAAATTTACTCTAAGGATTTTGTTTACCGATGTCCCGTCAAACTAATTGCTTCAACCCTCTATAGTTAAAGCTCAACTCCTGCACTTGCTGTTCAGTATTATAAGGTAGCATGCTTGATTCTTACTGTTTTAAAAATGAGAAAATAGAGAGAGAATGCCAATATGTCAATTTTATGGGACTCTGACTCTTGAAGATGTAGATGGATATAGTCTTTAGAATTTATATACACCCATAGATATGTATTTATATATGCATACATTTTGTACAAATTTACAATGGACTTTTTGTATTCTTTTTTCTGTCATTATAAGTATGATTGAAACCAAATAGTTGTTCCATCCTCTGATTGAGAGAGGATCTGAGAAGTCAGGTATATGCATGCACTTGTTTCTCTGGGGTCAAATTGGAATGACTTTCTCTTTGTTTAATGGAAGGGGAGAGTCTTCCTTGGCTTGGGATGTTGGTAATTAGATAAGCTTCCTTTCCTATATTAGTGACTCAAATGTAGCAATGATAATGAAGTTATGGCCATGTCAATGTGGTCCAGCTATCTAGATGGAATAAAAATCTATCTGCAAGAGCTTTGGGGCCATCTCGGCCACAATCATGGATTGCACCTTGATTTTCTTTTTTCTTTTTCAACTTATATGTTGTATGAGATACAACGTATATCTGCATACTTAAAGGTAAATAAAATATAACTATTATTTGTTTAGTTTGACAAGTAGCTTTTTGGAAACTATGAACAATTTAGCTTTAAAATATTACTTGGCATTTGACTTTTTTACCCTTCCTATCTGTAACCATTGAATTAATTAGATAATGACTAAAATGTCTTATTCCAATGCATAGGCATAGGCTTTAAGTACTTTTTTAAAAATGGATAATAGCTAAGAAATTACTAGCTGATATTATCTGAAAGTTATGGGCTAAATTAGAATAAAAAAACATTAATATGGCTTCTAAAGTCCACTCCCAGGGGAATCTAGGCTTTGGACTTGAATCTGAAAAGCCATTTATTCGTGTTTGGAAATGGTGGTGTGGTTTATAGATGTTTCAGTTCATATAAGAATGAACTGTCCCATCTACACAGGAAGGTATTTCATCATTGAACTGACTATAAATCTGATTCTGTTTTTTCCCCTTATTTAGTAGCATTTGAGAAGCAGATGTTATGGCTTGATATAAATACTTATCAATGCCACCAAGCCAATGATACAATTGGCACCGGGTAGGAATGCTTAGTATAGAATAAGAAGTTACTCAGCTTTAATTGGGAAGAGATGGATTATTCAAGTTGTTTTACCCATTTGAGTAAGGATATTTCACTGAGACTTGTGTGTGGGCTCACAGGATTGCTGCCACAGAAAGGTTGACAACAGTGACAACACCAACAGGAGACTGACTCAACTTGAGTATATTCAATAGATAGAGTAAAAACAGATATTAGAAATTCATGAAAAAATTGTTTTGCTTTTATATCAATAAAAGAGTTTTCTTGTTAATTGGCCTTTTGGACACTATTTCCTTACTACTTTAATGTACAACATGCCAGGGTTATAAAACATCTCATCCTTTTACATTTAGATACAATTTTCTAACAGAGACTGTCAATTAAAAATGTGTGTGTGTGTGTGTGTGTGTGTGTGTGTGTGTGTGTATAATATATATATGTATACATACATACATACATATATACACATATTTTTCTGGGGTTGAGTATTGAAGTCTAATCTTTTTTCAAATATACCATCTCCATATCTGTCCCAGATTGGAATTGATGTGGAGAATATTGTATTTCTATCTCTAAAAACAATGGTTCACTTTCTCAAGCCTTCCAGACTAAGAGACTTTAGAGATAAGCATCTTTCACATTTCCTTACCTCACCCTGGCCATTCCACCTGCATCTGTAAACCCTCTGCCGTGGCTCTGAGTCAGGTGCGTTCATTTTTACCCACGGGTCTGAAATCACTTCTTAGCGCACGCATTTTCTGCATGCAGAGTCTCTGACATCCTAGGTTAGCCTTTACATGCTCACCATTTCCCCTTATTGTAGTGTGTTCTCCTGTGACAAAGGATGGCGGTTTTGCCCCATCCCTTGGCGTGCTGTGGCA
The DNA here is from genome assembly GCF_903995435.1 of Acomys russatus. Classification (NCBI taxonomy): domain Eukaryota; kingdom Metazoa; phylum Chordata; class Mammalia; order Rodentia; family Muridae; genus Acomys; species Acomys russatus. Next base: position 44,130,326 of record NC_067150.1, on the reverse strand, counting down.
GGATCCGTTGCAGACAGGCTCCTGGTGCTTACTTCTACCTTAGATTCACGAAGCTCCCTTCCCTCACTTCCTTCTACTCCCTCTCCCTGATAGTTGTGAGTTGTCACCTATAGTTCCGAGTGTCCGGCCACATTTTAATCTTAGTGTGGCCACGAACTAGGTGTTGTTGATTGATATTATACAAATCTGAATCATGAAATGATTCCTTTAACATTTGAAAGTTTTTTTTTCAAGCCAAAGATATTTGCTGAGAGTCAGCTGTAGGCTACGCATCACTTTTGGTGCCAGGTGTGTCACAGTAAATAATATAAACAAAGTATCCTGACCTCATGGGGGCTTTTGTTTTATAGGTTAGAACGTTTGTAAATATACACAGAACAAAAGTACTTCAGTCCTTGTATTTCAATGATTATTCTACACTTTAAAACATTTACATGTATTATTTTAATTTTCTACCAAGTTGTGATTGTTTTCTTTCCAGGTAATCTTATATAACAACTTTTTTAAAATTAAGTATTACCTATTTTAATTGTAAACAGTGAAGAAAGGCAATATATAAAGCACATACATAAATCATAGAGTATTTTTTAGGAGTTAATGTGCTATGAAGACAATGGATTAGAAATAGGGAGAATGTGGTGGGAAAGGATTTTAAATAAAGCAGTCAAGGAGTGTCTCACTAAAAAAATATATTTGAACAAAGAATTGAAGACTCAATGCAGATATGGGCTAACTAACTAAAGATCACTTGGCTAGAAGGATTTCTAAATTTTATTTTCTCCAGGTCTCTGGTTTTATAAATGAACAGATAGATATTTTGGTGGGAAGTAGATAAGAAAATTATGTTTACCAAACATATTAGCTACTGACACAATCCATGTGGTAAGGAGGCGGGTGGCCCGGAGCACTTTACACTTTGTAATTAACCACACTCCCATACAATTCAAGTTCAATCATATGTGTATCACCTTGGGGCACAAAAAAGTAATGACTAAATCTTCATGGGAGGGGTAAGGAATGTTTCCTAAAGCAGACTGTTCACATTTTGGGCCTTTCAAGATGAGTTAGAACAATTTCAGGGGAAGGAAAACCATGTCCAAAGCCCCAGAGGCAGAGTGCTATCCATATTTGTGAAACATTATGATACCTGAACAGGGCGGTAAAGTCAGATGACAGAAGGCGCTACAACAGGCATCACTTGAAGGTGTGCCTTTCCTTCTGTCAGTGAAGAATCAGTGAGAAACTTAAAAAAAAAAAAAAGACAAGAGTGATATATATGAACGTATTAAAGATCATCTTTGGAGGGCTAGTGCATAGAACAGGTAAAATGGTGACTAAAATACCAGATAAAAATCTATCAATGTGTGCAGATAATGAAAGTTTGAACTAGGGGGACCATAGATGAAGAATAAGGATGCATCTAAGAGCATGCTAGGTTATGAAACTAGTGGAAGTGCTGACTAATAGGCCCATGGTGCAAAGACAAAGAGGAAAAGAATGAGAAGGAAGCACAATGGTAGACTTATGACTTCTGTTTTGGGGATCAGAGAAACACTGATTGGTTCTACTTATATGTCCTGACTTAAGGACAAAGCTGTTCATTAATTAAAATGAATCCCTTTGGAGAGGCTATGGGTTACGGGTACAGTCTGTGATGGATTTGTGATATGGTAAAGACTAGTTCAGTGGAGCCACCTGCGACTTACTGTGTGAACTTTCCAGAAATACTAGTGTCACGGAATTCCCAAATCACTGTTAATTGTCTGACAACCTGGAGGAGCCATGTTCAGAAGGATGTGCGTCCTGACCAGAGTACAGCAGAGCAGGGATGCAAGGTGTTGGCAAATGTATCAACGTATTTTCTGTTGCGGTGATCCCAAAAGTAATTTAAGAAAGAAAGCATTGTTTTGGCTGAATTACCAAAAGGGTCCAAGTTATTATGGCAGGAAGCCATAGTGGCATGAGGGAGAGACCACCCAGAAGTCAGTCAGGAAGAAGAGAGGGAACAGGAGGTGAGGCCAGTTCTGCCTCCAGGTACACACTTCCTCCAGCAAGCTTTCAACTCACCTCCTAAGGGTTTTATAATCTGCGCCCCCACCTCCACTCCAAGTACCACCTGCCAGAGACCAAGTGCTCAAACACATGTGCTTATGGTGGACGGTTAGCTTTCAAACCACAAACAGTGAACATTTCAAAAAGTCAACATAGACAAGGATATGGGGAGACATCTTGTGACACATGAGAGCCCACAGACCTTGGGATAGTTTTTAACTTCTCTGTGTTGCAATTCTATGAAGGTCCGTTGAGCATATTGAATAGGGAAATGTAGTAAAGGAACTGACTATAGTGGGTGGTTTAGAACGTTATGGCTTCTGTTCTTGTTTTCTGGGGCTGAGTGAGGAAAAGGGTGAGGTCATTGCTAGAAAAATTTGGGTTCTCTGTGCATCGACGTGGCATTGCAATCCCTCGTAAGGTGCCTAGCACCCAGTGATCATTCAATGAAAATGACGTTGTATACATTGAACTCTGTGGACTCATGGCTGATGAAGGACTTTGCTACGGTGTTAAAGTGTCTGGTCAGAATCATGTAGGCAACCAGAAAACAGACAGACAGACAGACAGACAGACAGACAGACAGACAAACCACAGAGCAACAATTGTGAGGATTACCCATTTCACCTAACTTATTCTGAAGGACAATATGAAGGGTGACACCATTAAAATCTTTGCCATCTTTCAGTAATGCCTGTCTAGCCCTGCTTGCAAAGTCTGACTTTAAAACCTGATCCCGAACACTTACCATGGTTTATTCAGAAGCAGTCAGTCAAACACCAGAACTGAAGCCAAAGGAATGTTGATGGAAGGAAAGGGATCAGGTAAGCTGCCAGTCACCTAGTTATAGTCAGTCAACTCCTGTTCACCAGCAGAAATGCTAATGAAAAAGACAGTGTGTCTCTCCTCCACGATCTTCTGGCTTAGTCTTTTAGAGTGCAATAATAAAAAGGAAACCCAGCTAAAATGGCAGCTAGAAGCAAGCAAGGTAAGCCTAAATTGAATGCTTACAAACCAGTTATCAATGGTACTCACATCTTTCACTCTCATGTCCAGAAATGCAGCTATAAGGCTCAGCTTCCCAGAGTCTGAGAGATATGGGTCTGACAGTAAGGTTTGAAGTTGAGGCAAAAAAGCCATAGACTCTGTCCTTTCTGAGTAGAACATAGGCCGTTATCCTTCAGTAGCTGTTAGCTGTGAGGACTCATAGCTCCTGGCAGAACTGGCACAATCCTTCATTCTTCCTTATAATATTTCTACCAACTCAAAATATTACACATTTTCTAATCTGTCTAGTGCTGCACTGCCTTTCTCCCTCTTGTAAGTCTCGATGTGAAAAAATATGTCTCTGTCTTAAAAGTCTCTTTGTCTTCACTGTTACTCTCAGGACCATACCCTGTGCTATACTGCACATGCATGCTGTGCCTTGTATTAATTGCCATCAATGACTTGGAAGAAAACACTCTGACTTTCACAGAAGACTAAAGTACATTAAGTAAGAAGGGATATTTTAGAATAGAGTATTGGGCATTAAAGAATGGATCTTGGTAGTCTTCTGATTTTATTAAAAAAGAGGCCTTTGATCAACTGAACTTCACCTCAAGCAGACAGGACACACAAATTAAGACCTCAGATCTAGAAGGGAAACACACACATATGATACCCAGACTCATTCCTATCAAGTAATTTCACATAAAAACAAAGCAATATTGTAAAATGAAAAGCAAGTCCACTGATAAAGTTCTTATTTTTCACATGGGAACTAACTGAAGCCATGTGGAAATATGTTATTATTTTTTTCACTTTGCGTTCATCTGATGAAAAGTCTAGCTAGCATGAAGAAGATTGAAGACTATGACTTACTGGCCTAGCACAGCCTCTGCGAGGGCTGACCCCTTGTGTACGCATTGAGGGCCTGGCTTGATAAAAGTTCATTGGCCAGTCTTGTACTCCGGCTGCACTCAGGCCCAGAGCACCAGCTATCTCTGACTTTACATCTGTGTGGCCCCTACTGCATGGGCCCATCCTGTCTGATGACTTTTACTGTCTCAAACGTGAAGGTCACCTTGGGCTGGGTGGAACATGAGGACAAGCATATTCCTACAGCATCCTGTCTACTGACCCTGTACCCTTTTGGGTAGCAGAGCTTCCTCAGATCTGGTCCAGAGCTGTCAGTCATCACTGACTTCCGCTGCTTCAGGATTGTACTGGCATGGGCCTGAATCAGCATCTCCTTAGCCCCTGTGTCCTAATAGGAGGGTCACTTGTACAACAAGGAAACATTAGAGGAAGAATCTCCAAGGAGGTCCTGTTTCCCCAATGGCACTTCCTCTCTTCTTTCCCCTTGTACAGAAACATCTGCAGTAGGGACCCCAGCACTTCTTATGGTCTTTCCTATCCAGACACAAAGTAGGTGTCTATCTTTCCTGTGCTTTGCATCTAGCTATGACACTTCATCTCTCATTAAGAGGAAAATTTCAGGGCTTATTTCCACATTATATATAAAGAATAGAAGTTCTTGAAGATTAAATAATCCCCACCCCTGCCTCCACACCAAGTGATTGAGTCTGAATGTGAGTTAAAGTTTGCCTAACTCCAAAGCCTCTGCTCTTTCTGCTCCATGTCACCAAGTTAAAATAACGTTTCTGTGACTTTTCTTTTCTTACTAATCGCACACAAGTCATTTCCACAAGGCTGCCTCAGCATCCTTTGAATTTCATCTTAACAACAAAGAGGCAAAAAAAAAAAAAAAAGCAATAATATGGAGCAGTCTTTCTGAGCACCTCTTAAAATGCAGACTAGAGACACATGGCATCGTGGGGGTAGGCGAAGCATCATGGCTGTTAATACAGGTTTCTGAGTCCATCTCAGGTTTGCTAGACCTGAATCTCTGGGGAAAGGTCTTAGTATTTGTACAGAGTACCCAAGGAATTCAAAATTTTTATTATAATTTATGCATATTACATCCCAGTTGATATCCCCTTGCTTGTACCTTCGCATTCACATCTTCTCTCCCTCTTCTGCCCTATTCTCTTTCCCTAGACCTCTGACAGAAGAGACCCTCGTCCCCCACCATATGACCACAGCCTATCAGGTCTCAGCCATAACCTGCATCTCATTCCTCTGTGTGCTGGCTGGGCTTCCCTACCAAGGGGAAGTGATCAGATTGGGGGCACCAGAGTTCATGTCAAAGGCCATCTCCGCTCCCCTGACAACCGTGGAGCAGGAGCTGTCCATTGGCTTTATCTGCACAGGGGTCATGAGCTGTCCATTGGCTAGATCTGCACAGGGGTCATGAGCTGTCCATTGGCTAGATCTGCACAGGGGTCATGAGCTGTCCATTGGCTAGATCTGCACAGGGGTCATGAGCTGTCCATTGGCTTTATCTGCACAGGGGTCTAGGCTCCCTGTTTGCATTGTTCTTGGTTGGTGCAACAGTTGTGCAGGGACCCCCGGGCCCACAAAGAGACCATCAAGGTCCTGAAGGAATTTTAATGCTAACTGAACTCTGCATTAGAGAGGGGGTGCCTGATAAGGCAGAAGGAAATCTGGGAAATTTTATTTTCTATATATCTCAGAATGTCCAAATGGGATTATTTTTCAAGGATCCATGGCATACATATGTTCATTAACTATTCACGGTATTTGTGCATTAGAGAAGCCATTTAGTGGTGTACTAATGTGTGGCGATGGATTAGAATCAAAGGGCCCAGCTTCCAGAAACCTGATTTTTTTTTTTTTTTGGTCCCTGTGAAAGAAAAAGAAAATCTCAGGGGCTTTGGACTTCTCCGTATGAGACAGCAGGTCTGGGCTGTCTTTTCTGCCAAAGATAATAAAAATGAAATTGTATCGTCTTAGTTACTTTTCTATTGGGTGAAGAGACATCATGACCAAGGCATCCTGTGAAATAAAACAGTTGTTGGGGCTCAAGGTTTCAGAGCTGGAAGGCAGGCAGACATGGCACTGGAGCAGGGGCTGAGAGCTTACATGTGATCCATAAGCATGAGGCAGAAAGGCAGACACCTAGGAGTGATGTGGGCTATTGACACCCGAGTGGCACACTGCCTTCAACAAGGTCACACCTCCTAATCCTTCCCAAAACATTTCCACCAAGTAGGAAGCAAGAATTCAAATATATGGGGGTCTGTGAGGGCTATGCTTATCCAAACCACCACATACACAATGGGATTGGCAAAACAACAGCCCCTGAAGGAAACCAAAAGGCACAGTAACCTTGCAGTGAATTGGTAGCCCAGAACAGCAGTGTATAGCAGCTAAACAGTCAAATCAGGTGCTAGTAACACAGCTGTTGGCAGACCAGCATCACTGGAAACACATCTGCTACTCTTTAAGTAAAGAAGCTAAAGAAAGTTGTACTTGTTTTCAGAAGTGCTGTCAGCATCACTGTTTATCAAAGAACCAGATAGATATACAAGGGGAATAAAGTAATTCAACAAGCCTGGGAAGGCACAGCTATGTTTTGTTTGTGTGTTTGTTTGGTTGGTTTTTTTGTTTTGTTTTGTTTTTTGTTTTTTATAACTCAGAGAATGGTTTTAGGTAGCTATATTTTTTGCTTTGAATGAGTGAGTTTATTAAGCAATAAATGAAGGTAGGGACGAAACATCATCAAATTGGGCTCTTCGAGCGTCCTGCAGACAGTGGCTGAGGAAACCCATTTTTAAGCCAGCCATCTGAGTTTTCCTTTAGAGAGTCCTGTCCTAGGCAGAGCAGAATCTCCTTTCAGGTGAAGCTTCCAAACAAAGGACAATAACAGCAGTAACTTAACATCAAATCGAGGCTTCCGAAGACCCATCAGAAGTGAAGTGGGAAAACCCCTTTAAGAAAGCCAGCTGGTAACCTGCTGTCCTTCCTCTGAGTGCCTCCAGGTCTCCCCCTCCAGGGGACATGGTCATATATGAGGCACCAGAGTACGTGAGAAAGTCATATCCCACTCTCCACTCAACTGTGGAGAATGTTCTGACCATTGGCTAGATCTGGGTAGGGGTTTAAAGTTTACCGCCTGTATTGTCCTTGGCTGGTGCCTTAGTTTGAGCGGGACCCCTGGGCCCAAATCTGCCTATCATAATGCTCTACTTGTAGATTTCTAGGACCCTCTGGATCCTTCTACTTTGCTATTCTCCCATGCTTCTCTCATCTAGAGTCCCAATAGGATGTCCTCCCCTCTGTCCCAGTTTCCTGGTAAGTGAAGGCTTTTGTGGGACATGCCCCTTGGGCTAGTATGACTTGATACCCTATGAGCATATACAGGGGGAGGTAATCCCCCTCAGCAACAGTCATAGGGGAGGGGAATAAGGGGAAAATGGGAGGGAGGGAAGAATGGGAGGATACAAGGGATAGGATAACCATTGAGATGTAACAAGAATAAATTAATTAAAAAAATTAAAAAAAAAAATAAAATCTAAGTAGGTTAAAAAAAAAAAAAAAAAAAAAGAAAGCCAGCTGGAGTTCCCAGTTGAGAGAGTCCAGGCAAAGCAAAGTGCCCCACTGTGTGTGTGTGTGTGTGTGTGTGTATGTGTCTGTGTGTGTTCTAATAAAATAACAGAGATGACACCGTCTAAGCAGGCACACACATTATCCGGCAGAAACTGGTGAAGTTGAGGCAGTCTCCTAAGATTCCCAGATGAGCTTCCTTTCCATGGCCGAGGCTCCCATAGTTAAGTCTCCAGCTTCATTTGCCCGCTGCAGGCACTATAGCATCGTGGGATAAATAGTAGGAATATTAGAAATCATCTGCCTTTTAACCGTTCTCCAAGGCACAGTGTTTTTACTCTTGGGTCGTTTTGCTGATTTCTTCCCCACAACAAAATTAGGGAGGCTAGCCCATCCTCAGACCTTGGAGGGCACTTTGAGAGAAACATGCTTGGGTCTGAAATGGTCAATATCCCTCTTCCAGACTCAGCTTCTCCATGGGCTCAGACAATACATGATAGTCTATCAATATTATATATATATATATATATATATATATATATATATATATATATATATATATATATATATATATATATATAAACATCTACCTGCTGTATCTTTGAAATGGAGACATGGGATGTTTTTAAAGTTATGTGAATCGATGACTTAAAGTCCTTCACTGTCCTTCAGAAATGTAAGCTTCCTTAATGGTGTGAGGAACCTTATTTTCCATCTCCACAAGGGACTCGGATTGTTCTTGTCCACTTCTGTTGGAGAGCAGGCTTAGAGAAGGGAAGCTAGTCACCTCTGGCAATCTTGAGAGTGGCAGAAGACGTCTGACCCCAGAGCCCCATGCCTTCTGCCACACTGTGTCCCTCTCTTGTATTCACCCTATCCCTGCACAGCATCCCTGCTGTCCCATCCCTGCTGTCCCATTCAGCTTCCTTTCTAGAATGAGGGCTGTGCTTGACCCAAATTCAAAGTGCTTTACTCTGCTTGGCTGAAACTCACACCACTGACTGGTGCTTACGTTTTCTTAATTTACCAACTATAGGTGATCCACTTCTAAAATGTCCAGATTGGCTACTAGACTTTGAATGTTGGCCCATAATTTTCTGTGTGATAGTGAATATTGACGCACTAATTACTTTATCTATTCTCCAATGTCTAGTCTGTAAAATAGATATGGGGTCAAAGGTAACATGTTCATATATGTTTAGAAATCTGATTAGTACAAAGTCAAGTCAAAATGTGTGTGGTTTGTTGTTAGAGATTAATAATTGGAAACTTGGACCCCAGCTAAGTATATATTTATATATACCTTTAAACACACGGTCAACAGAATGTTAAACTTAGTAGCTTCCAGTGACAAATAAGAATCTCTTTTTCTCTTTCTTTTCTGTTCTTTGTTTTTTCTTTCTTTCTTTCTTTTTTGAGACATTATGTCTCTGTGTAGCCTTGGCTATCCTGGACTCACTTTGTAGACGAGGCTGGCCTCGAACTCAAAGGGATCTGCCTGCCTCTGCCTCCCAGAGTGTTAGGATTACAGGCGTGTGCCACTGCACCTGGCTTGACAAAAAAGATATCTGGTTTCTCAGAAAGTGGCAGAACACTTAATTCAAATCTTGGTGTGTCATTTGCTGTACAACTTTTGGCTACTCTGATGGTCTGAGTGAAAATGCCGCCTATAGACTCACGTGTTTGAATGCTTGGATGTAGAAAGTGGCACTACTAGGAATGGTGGCCTTATTAAAGCAGGTATGGCTTTGTTAGAGGAAGTGTGCCACTGTGGAGGAGGGGCTTGGAAGTCATATATGTTCAAGCTCTGTCCCGTGTGGAACACAGTCTTATTCTACTGGCCACTGTAGCTTTATCATGTGTTAAAGATAGACTGGTTGGTAGATTCTGATAATTTATTATCCTTAATCTACAAATATTACATTTTAGTAACACTGCTTCCACAAGAGCCTAGGTGTATATACAAGACTATACATAAAAGCGAAGAGATATCTGGGTACCACAGGAATGGAAAGAAAAAGTAAACATACATGGTTTGAAACATTTCTCTGACCACCAAGAAAAGTTCTGTAGCTCAACATAAGTCACATATTATGGTTTGAGAAATCCGAGTCTGTATTATTGTCCTCTGACAATAAGAAGTGCACCCCACCTTGTCACCTAGGAAAATATTTAAGGGGGATCTCAGCAACATTTGCAACCATCCACACCGATGGCCACCAGGCATGGCCATGGCAACCCTGGGGTGAGCATTCCTTTGTGGCACACAAAGCAATTAAATGCACCTAGAATTCCAGCAAGCTCCTCCCCAGAACAACATGCATTTGCTGCTTCCCTCATTATTCTGATCAAATACATGACAAGAAGCCGCTTTGGCGAGGAGAGACTTTTTCTACCCTGCTTACGGAGTGAACACAGTCCTGCGTGACGTACTGCTGTACGGAGGCAGGAAGCATATAGCGGCTGCTTGTTCACATCTTAGTGGACCAAAAGGCAGGAGAGAGAAGATTGGCCAGGCTATACCCCTCATAAGGCCCAGCCCTTAGAGATCACTTCCTCTACCAGGCACCAAATCCCAAAGGTCTTATACCCTATGGAACAGCACCAGCGGCTGGGGAGCAGCTGCTGAAACACAGCCTGCTGGGGAGATGTTATATCCAAATCACAGCCACAGAGGAAAAGCATTCTGTGGTGCAAAGAGTTTAGGTTTGGGAGTCCTGCCTTGTCAGTCGCCAGACACAGGCCTTGAAACATTTTGTTCAGACACACTGCATCTTTATTTGGTCAGCTGACAAGAAAGAGTAATAATATCTACGTGGAAAAATCACCTTGAATTTTAGTATAAGAATGAAATATATCTGACATAACTGAAATGCAAGTTGTATTTCTTCCAACAGCAGCAATAGCCATTATTTATTGTATAGTTTCCATATACATACATGTATGTATACACACACACACACACACACACACACACATATATATATTATATAGTCATAGGATATAAGTGCTATTAACCTGCTTTTCTGTAAATGAGAAAATGTAAAAGTGATTAAAAAAATCAGTTTTCCAAAGTCCCTGAACTAGGACCTGATGGAAGCACAGTTTGATCCTACTTTATCTGAGCCTAAACTCTAGCAGTTTCTTCTAGTATGCTACTTTGCCCCCTTCGTCTTGGCTGTTTTGCTCTAATTCCTTTAGACTTTCAGAGGTGGCCATACGGCACTGGAGAGCACCCATTCTTATAAACACAGCATTAGCTATCCATAAACTTAGTTTCCTCACTCATCCCTGAGACTTTCATGAATGTCAAGGCTGCTAGAGGTAAGCAGATCAGAGCCAGGAAGCAAATCCAATTGATGCTGTGATGGAGTTTATCTTCCAAAGAGTGATGCAGTTAGGGGCCTGGCCTTCAGCTCTTATTATCCTGTGGTTCTGCAATAACATACCGCATAAAGAGCAGGCTGAGTTCTATTGTCCTTAAACTGGTTTAGTAGTGCCACGTTGCCTTAGTCTGAGATTGTTCATTAAAACTTGAGCAGGAGCTCATTGATAACATTCTTACTCATTTTCTTCTTGAATGTGATCTGTAAATTACCTCCCATAGCTCACTAGGCCTGAGAACCTTGCCTTGATTTCAAATTGCTTTCTTTGAGAGGAAGACTTTGGGTTGAGCTGTTTGGAAACGAATGCATCAGACCCTCCAATGAACTATTAGGTTTCCAAGCATGGCTCATTCAAGTAGGGGATCCTGATATGCGGTGGAATTCATGACTTACCTTAGCTTGGGAGTGACATAATTAATCAAATACCACAGCATCATGGACGATGCTTACTGGAAGGTTCCAGAAGACATTACCCTTTGGCTTGAAATCAAAATGCAGATATACAGAGAGCACACCCCTGCACATATCTGACCCTGTGGGATTTGTTTTCATTTCTGGTTAAGAATGCTTTGTGAAGAAATGAAACTGTTTGTTTGTTTTGTTTTGTTTCAAAGAGATGGGGGACATTCACGTTCCTAGCCTTCCGGTACTTAGATGTTTTTTCTGTTCAATAGAAATGATGGATATATTGCTACAAATGAGTCACTGGTTGTTGTTACAGTGTTAGTCTACTAGCTTTGTCATAATTAAATGAGCCCATATATCAATACAAACTGAGTGTTTATTTTTTTAGTAGCCACCAACAATCATCTTCAAAATTGCTTCAGGACACCTCTCACTTGCCCCACTCTTTCTTGCTCAGCTCCTTCTTGGGTTTATAGCATTGCTGCATGTTAGCTATAAACTACGGCTCCTTCAGTTCCTTTGAACTTTTGCTTCCATGACCCAGTTTCATTTTTTGTGATCTGTGACAGATGCAACCAGCACCTCTTCATATCCCCTTGACATTTACTGTTCCATCATTTGTGGCTTCTCACTGAAAGCATCACTCTCTGCCCAGGAGCTTCCTCGGGCTGCAGGAGCATGCTGAGCCTCCTCAAAGGGTAGGCAGAAGTCCCAGAGTTAACATCCTGTGAGAACATCACCAAGGACAGATGGGAGTTGGCGGATTCACTCCCCAGCTTCCTTACTTTAAGAAGGAAGTGTTTCTGAGTCTCCCAGAGACTCCTTAACTCAGTTTGCACTTCCACGCTGGTAATTCTAGGATCACCCCAAACAAAAAGTAGACCCATTTAACTGCTAGCTCAAGGTCCCCCTCCTGGGGTACTCACCTACGGTTCTGTCCTGCTTTAAGACATGAGCCTCCTCTTGTCCCAGGTATTGGATCTGTGTCTGTCTCTTGAGATGCTGTGACAGATGCCCAATCCTAAAGTCCTACAGTAATTCCATGACACATACCCCTGTCAGAAATGATGATCATCACCCATCTGGAGACACTGAAACGAGCTAAACTGATATGCAATTTCACGACTTTTTTTTTAAGTGACTATGCCACATAGACAGTTTGTGAAGAACGTTCCTAAATTACTCTGGTGTTTTGGTGATCATTTTGCGCAAACCTGGCTTGCCACAGGAGGCAGAACAGTCTGGTAGGTAACAGCATAGATTCTGGAATCGTACAGTATTGAGTTCTGACACTTGCTTATCTGTGTGACTTTAAAACATAACATAATACCTAACCCCATAACATCTTAGTTCTGTTGTCTATAAAGTGGGAATAAATACTAGAACCTATCTCAGAGAATTATTAAAATTCTTATTTTAGGGGCTGGGGAGATGGCTATATTAATTTGTTTTCTTTGCTGTGATAAAAGCATTGACTAAAATCAACTTGGGGAGGAAAGGATTTGTTTCATCTTACAGCTCCCAAGTCATAATTCATCACTGAGGGAGGTCGGGACAGGAATTTAAGGCAGCAACCTGGTGGTGGCAGTTAAAGCAGACTTCACGGCACAATGCTGCTTACTAGCTTGCTCCCCATTGCTTGCTCGGCCCAGTCTTTCAGAAGATCCAGGACCACCTGCATAGAGAAGGTACTGCCAGTAGCCTGGGCCTTCCCGTAATAGTCATTAACCAAGAAAATGCCCTCATAGACTTGCCTGCAGACAATCTTTTTTTTTTTTTTTTAAGATCTTTAATTTTATTTTATTTTATTTATTTTTTTATTAATTTATTCTTGTTACATCTCAATGTTTATCCCATCCCTTGTATCCTCCCATTCCTCCCCCCCCTCATTTTCCCCTTATTCCCCTCCCCTATGACTGTTCCTGAGGGGGATTACCTCCCCCTATATATTCTCATAGGGTATCAAGTCTCTTCTTGGCTACCTGCTGTCCTTCCTCTGAGTGCCACCAGGTCTCCCCCTCCAGGGGACATGGTCAAATGTGAGGCACCATAGTACGTGAGAAAGTCATATCACACTCTCCACTCAACTGTGGAGAATATTCTGACCATTGGCTAGATCTGGGAAGGGGTTTAAAGTTTACCTCCTGTATTATCCTTGGCTGGTGCCTTAGTTTGAGCAGGACCCCTGGGCCCAAATCTGCCTATCATATTGTTCTACTTGTATCCTTTTATTTTGCTATTCTCCCATGTGTCTCTCATTTAGAGTCCCAATAGGATGCCTTCCCCTCTGTGCCAGTTTCCTGGTAAGTGAAGGCTTTCGTGGGACATGCCCCTTGGGCTAGTATGCAGATATAAGTGAGTATATACCATTTGATTCTTTCTGCTTCTGGGTTAACTCACTCATTATGATCATTTCTAGCTCAATCCATTTATCCACAAATTTCGGGAATTCCTTGTTTTTAATAGCTGAGTAGTATTCCATAGTGTATATCTACCACAGTTTCTTTATCCACTCTTCTACTGAGGGACACTTAGACTGTTTCCATGTTCTGGCTATTAGGAATAAGGCTGCTATGAACATGGTTGAGCAAAGTTTCTTGTTGTGTGCTGGAGCATCTTCTGGGTATATTCCAAGGAGTGGAATAGCTGGGTCTTGAGGAAGCCCTATTCCCATTTTTCTGAGATAGCACCAGATAGATTTCCAAAGTGGCTGCACAAGTTTGCATTCCCACCAGCAATGAAGGAGTGTTCCTCTCTCCTCACATCCTCGCCAGCGTGTGGTGTCGCTTGAGTTTTTGATCTTAGCCATTCTGATGGGTATAAGATGGAATCTCAGAGTTGTTTTGATTTGCATTTCCCTGATGACTAAGGAGGTTGAGCATTTCTTTAAGTGTTTCTCAGCCATTTGATACTCCTCTGTTGAGAATTCTCTGTTTAGTTCCAAGCCCCATTTCTCAATTGTGTTATTCGGTTTGGTGGTGTTTAATTTCTTGAGTTCTTTATATATTTTGGATATTAGACCTTTGTCAGATGTAGGGTTGGTGAAGATTTTTTCCCAGTCTGTAGGCTGTCGCTTTGTTCTCTTGACAGTGTCTCCTGCCTTACAGAAGCTTCTCAGCCTCATAAGGTCCCATTTATTAATGGTTGACATTAAGGCCTGGGCCGTTGGTGTTCTGTTCAGGAATTCTGCAGACAATCTTATGGAAGCATTTTCTCAACTGAGGTTCCTCTTCACTGATGACTCTAACGTGGGTCAAGTAGTCAAAAACAAAAACAAAAACAAAACAAAAAACAAACCCAACCCAACCAAACCAAAAACTAACCAGCGCTCTGGCTCAGTGGGTGAAGTGCTTGCCAGGCAAACCCAAGGGCCAGGCCTCTTTTGATTTGAGTGGACCCATGTAAAACGCAGGGAGGGCAGAGTGGCCTTTGATCCCAATCTTGGAATGCAAAGATAGGAGATCCCTGAGCAAGTCTGACAGTGACTAGCCATGCGGAAGAGCCTGGTGTTTGATGGAGAGACCTCGTTTTGATGAGTAAGGCAGAAGCACTGCACAGGATGGCCCCAGAGACCACGCTCAGAAGTCACTTTTCCGTTGGAGCTCAGTTCTTTTTTTTTTTTTTTAATTTTTTTATTAATTTATTCTTGTTACATCTCAATGGTTATCCCATCCCTTGTATCCTCCCATTCTTCCCTCCCTCCCATTTTCCCCTTATTCTCCTCCCCTATGACTGTTCCTGAGGGGGATTTCCTCCCCCTGTACATGCTTATAGGGTATCAAGTCTCTTCTTGGTAACCAGCTATCCTTCCTCTGAGTGCCACCAGGTCTCCCCCTCCAGGGGACATGGTAAAATATGAGGCACCAGGTAGGCATATTTGGGCCCAGGGGCCCCGCTCAAACTAAGGCACCAACCAAGGGCAATACAGGTAGTAAACTTTAAACCCCTACCCAGATCTAGCCAATGGACAGAACATTCTCCACAGTTGAGCGGAGAGTGGAGTATGACTTTCAGTTCTTCCTTTTATAAAGTTGATTTAAATACCCCTCCTTAGGCTCCTCATTGTGTAATCAGATGAAAACTGTCACCTCCTCGCTTTATAAACACCACCCTGTAGCAAGTTAGTATTACTATAGTAATTAGTAGTTAATTTGCCTCTGGCTACCATGAGCTCTATAACTGTGACTGAGGTGGGTTTCAGCCCAAATAGCCATCTCTTGAGAATCCTTCAGGAGACCTGATAGCACTTCCTTCTGTTCCTGTACAACAGCTCTTAGCCGTTCGGAACCTATTTCCTCCATCTTTGTCTTCTAGAGTTATAGGAACAAAGCCTTTTCTCAGACAATATTAGAAACCTACTAAGGACAGGACAAGGGAAAGATTTGATAGATGACTGCCTGGCATCCATTCATGTAAATTCTTTCCTGGTTAAAAATTCATCCAAAACTATCCAAAACCAGCTCTCTAGCTAAGTAGGAGTTATGCTGCCATACCAGCAAGGACTAATTCAAAACCTATTGAAATGGGACCATTTAGTTTAAAATAGTGGATAATTAGAAAAATTAAGAGTGTTTGAGTTTGTGTGTGTGCATGCACATGCGCACATGCACACCTGCACACAGGCATGTGTGTATGCATGTGTCATGACAAACTTGTTGAGGTCAGAGGAGTGAGTCCTCTTCTTCTATCACATGAGTCCTGGGGAATGGAACTCAGGTCTCAAGACTTGTGGCCAGTGCCTTCTCCTGTGGAAATACCTAGTGGGTCCCTTTTGGTGTGTTGGTGTCAAGGTCAAAGATAACGTCTTTTAGAGACTTTTTTCTAGACTCCTTCTGTCTCATCAGTTGAACTATGCACAGCGGACGGTGCACCCACAAATGGGGACTGTGAGTGCTTGTGACAACAGAGGTAAATGTGGAAAGAACAAGCTTAGCAACAACATTGTCCGTCGACATCTAATATGTGGGGTTATTTGAAAAAGAATCTAAACTCTTCTATATATCTTTATTTTAGTGTTGCATATAAAATTGATGGCATCTACAGAGACTCAAACTTCCTTACTCTATTCTGGGTAGGAAGAATCTTGATTGGATAAAATGCTACCACTCCCATGTTGAGAGAAAGGCAATCTAGGAAACAAGGGTAGGAGGAGAATCCAAGCATGGGGTGTGAGGGGCGGGGTACTGACCTGCTGAACTAACTGTGGCTTGAGGATGTGCTAGCCATCCATGATGCCCTGGGTTTTTGGATTAAAGGTCCACTATGCAGCAGATTATTTTTTTCTTAAGTTGGTGTTTTATTACACCTAGAAACCCTGTGGTTTTAAAAGGCAGACTAGCAGATTAAGTGAAGAGGCTTATCTGATTACCGAAGTTACATACCACCTCACCTTGTCACTCAAAATGCAGTACAGACTGGCCACTTTGGCATCACCTGGGAGCTTGTCAGACACACGGAATTTTAGGCCCCACCCACTACACAGAGTTGTCCTTTAGGGAGAGTTCATTTAAAAATACTGCTTGGAAAAAAAAGATATAAGCAATCCAGAAAGCACCCACCAACAGGAAGGCACTAGAGTGATCAGGAGTGGAAGCATTCAAGCTCTGCTTCCAAAGGTCGGGATACTTTTGGTCTGCCTCTCTGTGAGGTTCTGGATCCCAAGCTTTGTCTAGGACAACACAGTGTGATGGAATCAGTGTACTCCAGCACTCGCCTTGCCTCATTCATGGCCTGGCTAGGCCTTGGTCCCTTGCACATGGATCTTCGTCTTCAGTGAGCTCTCCATTGCCAGGCCTGCACCCATCTCCTGTGACCCTGCTAAAACTGAAAGTTATACGGACTCCACAATGCAGGGAAGCTTGGCTTCAGTTCCTTCCTTAGCTGAGAAGCACCACGCCCAGCATCCCTGGATTTCTAAGAATCGCACGGCTAGAAATGTTTTCATCGCAGACCGTTGTATGTGCTTATTAAATTCTCAACCACGAAAAACAAATTAAAAATGTTTTTCATAGATATAGTCTCTGACCTTCTCACTACTTTTCTTAAATACCCAGCACTAACACTTGTATTATGACTGCTGTTTATTTATCCGTCCTGACCTGCCATACTCATAGTATTCAGCATAATTTGACACGTAAAAAAAATGATGGAAATGATGGAAGGTAGCTGGAGAGATGGTCTGACAGTGTAGAGCACTGGCTACTCTTCCAGAGGACCTAGGTTTGATTCACTAGCACCCACATGGCAGGTCATAATGGCTATAACTCAAGTTTCAGGTAATCTGATGCCCTCTTCTGGTCTCAGTGGGCATATGGTACGTAGACATACATAAAGGCAAAACAGCATATCCATTACAAAAAAAAAATGATGGAAGAAGAGTTCTATTCACAGCGGAACTTAATAATCTCTTAGTAGACTGTCCTCTACTCTCCAACTACAAACAAACCACAGAAGGAATTACTCGAAGACCCTAGAGAGTGGACAAAGCAAGCACATTCTGGAAGACGGAGGGTCAAGGGGAGTTTCCTGTTTGCACCCCACGGAGCAGCAAAACTCTGGTAGGAAACTCAGAATGATTCTGACCTCAAGAACCAGTAACCGGGCTCAGGTGGTCCTGTGTGCTGGCAAATGGGAATGCAAGAGAGGCAGAGGCCAGAATCAGTTGTGTAAACTTCTTCCAGATCTCAGACAGGCTCCTGTAGCACTCACGTGCAAAGCAGATTCATAGCATTCTTATAGAAACAGCAGTCTTAGCTACTCATCCTGAGATAACGTTTTCAGTTTTATAGTAACCGTCTTCTAAGACAAAAGCAAAAGCCGTCAAGAGAACACAGGAGAGTCTGGAGTCTTTGTAGTGTAACATTCACAGTAAACAGGATCCGTCTGAAACATGATACTTAGTGTTAGCTTTCTGTGACTGTGACAAATTACCTGAGAGAAATCAGCTTGAGGGAAGAAAGGTTTGCCTGAACTCATGGTTTTATCTGAGGTGATTTGTCCCCATTGCTTTTAAGCAGTAATGAGGCAGAAACATTTTAGCAGAAGACGGTGGCAGCAGAGAACTTACCACCCCTCATGATGGCCAGGAGGCAGAAAGAGACAGAAATACCCCCTCAACAAGACACACCCTTCAAAGACACACCCTCAGTGACTCTAACTAGGCCCCACTTCTCCTAATAGGTCATTTGTTATGAAGTCACCCATGGATTAACTTGGATAATCCCCATATTCCAATAAAAAACATCCTCGATCTCAATTCATGAGTTTATGGGGACATTTGATATTCAAGCCATAATAGCATTTTAAGAACTTAGAAGACTGACTCACTCCCCTCTGAAATTACAATCAAGAAGAGTCACTGGGGGTGGCTTGGATGCTGAAAATAGCAAAGGACTTTGCAATAGCCATTATAACTACACTCAATGGGGTAGAGAAAGCATTCTCAAAGCTCATGGAAAGCATAAAAGAGAGCTGGACCATTTGAATAAAAAAGAAAACATTCAAAAATAGAGTATTTTCTTCCTTACTGGAGACAATCAATGGAAGAATTAGTCAACTAGAGAGTAGACTGATAAAAAATACCATCTGAATATAGGAAAAAAATGCATGAAAACAAAACACAGAATAACAACAAAATAGCACTTAACTGTGGCAAGAGACTCTTAAAATACTATAGGAAAGGCAAACATTTAAGTAGTGTCCTTCAGAAAGAGATAACAGGCTAGGAAAATGTCAGAAATAATGGTGTTTGTAAATAGTTCACTTACTAAAAATTTATAGATTCAAGAAGCTTGATTAATCCTATGTAATAAAAGCAAGAAATAAACCCACACTTACCAAAATGAAATCTCAAACACTGCAAATAATGGTAAGAATTCAGTTGTTTATTTTCATCTTTGAGAATTTCATTTTTGCTTTAATCTTGATGCTTTTGTTAGACATACACATATCCATAGCGTTATGCATTCCTTTTCCACTACAAACTGTTTCTTTTGAAGATTTGTTTTCATTTTTTAAATAGTAGGGGTGGAGGGGTGAGTAGGGTATGTGCATACATGAATCCAGGTGCCTAAGGAGCCCAGAAGATGGATCCCCTGAAACCCTGAAGCTGGAGTTACAGGCAGTTGGGAGCCCCCCTACATGGGTGCTGGGAACTGAACCCCAATTCTTAGCAAGAGCAGCCACATATGCTCTTATAATGGAGATAACTTTTACAGCCCTGAAATTTTTTTTCAATCTCTTTTTCATTGTAAAATGTTTGTTGCTTCTCTCGAAACCTATTTTGCCTTGACTTACACCAGTAAACTCATTGGTACATGGGTACATTGCTTATTTTTTCCATCTTCTTGCCTTCAACTCTACTTTATATTCAATGTATCCTTTGTAGACAGTATCTAATTGCAACTTGTTTGTTCTAATTTAGTTTGCTAGTCTCCTCCCTTTAATTACAGTGTGTGTTCCATTAACATTTAGTGTAATTATTGGTACAATTGAAACTAAAAGAGAAGAGCTTGGTGTCTAATTTCTCCTTATCTAGGATTTCATTTTTTTACAGTCATAACTCAATCCTGCATATCTGTCCTTTGAAAATTCATGTCTTTAAGCATTCTCTGACGTTCATCTGTAGGAGTTGGCTGGATTTCCATCAGACTCTCTGTACGCACTTAGGTCTTAATTCCTTCAGTAGGTGACTTAGCTTCCACTATCCTCTCTGATTTCTTCATATCAAGCAAGGATTGATGTTTTGCTCAAAAAGTATTTATAATATACATATTCTATTAATACATCAAGTAATATTTGTATTTGAAGCTTAGGTTACTGTAAAAGGAAAGAGACAATAAAGTCTTAAAATATATAAATTAATATAAAGGAGACTAGCAGTTGTCTGGGCAGTGAAGGTTAGGCTGTGTTTTGCAGGCCTGACAGGACGGCCTCTCTGATGAGGTGTTCTTCTCATCTGTTTGCATTAGCATTTTCTTTTTTAACTTAAAAAAACAAAAAACAAACAAACAAACAAACAAACAAACAAAAAAACCTCTTGGTAGGGGTTGGAAAGATGGCTCAGTGGATAAAAGTGACTGTTGTGCAATCATGGGGACCTGAGTGTAAATCTCCGCACCCACTCAAAGGAGCTGGAGATGTCGGGGCCAGCCTCTGACGCCAGTGGATAAATCGGGGCCGCTCCTGACGCCAGTGGAGATGTCGGGGCCTGCCTCTGACGCCAGTGTTGAACAATGGAAGCAGTACAATGCCAGGAGTTTCTGTTCAGCCAGTCTAGGCTCGTAGTGAACATTTTTCTAGTTAAGTGAGAGACCCTTTCTCAAGGGAGTAGGGCAGAGAGAGCGCCAGCATCTATCCTCCTGTAACCTCTGCATGTACTCACATTTATGTGCATACAACACACATGGGCACACACACACGCACACACACACACACACATACACGCACACGCACACACACACACATACACGCACACGCACACACACATACAGATACACACACACTTTTTGTAGACATTTTGGTGAAGTTTTAGGAGGAGAACAAAGGTGAATACACGTTTAATATTGACAAACAGCCAACATTTCTGACTGTGCTTGTTAATCCCCTTGTTATTCTTTAGGTCCATTGAACTAAAAAGACTTAGGAAACTTTTCGACAGGCCTCGGTGAACTGTTTCAGGTGAGGCCTTATTAAATTTTCTCTAATCCCCAGACATCCTTGCCGCAAAGACTCACGTTCTCTTTCTAGATACTAATGGATCAGCGGATCACACCCCCAGACACAACATGTTCAATATTTTGAAGTTGGTGCTATAAGGACCCTGATAAGTTTTCCATACATTATCAATCATGAAAATAATTCTGTATGGAAAACTGGGTTCTTACCTAGCCTATAGAAGTCAGGGAAGCTGAGATCCTGTTGTGGGCCTGGGCTTTCAATCCTCTGGATATTTAGCATTTAAATGTCTACGATGAATGATGAGCGGTTTAGCTCCCTCACCTCCTCACTCTGTGCCTCCTTTGGGAAGGGACCCTAGCGAACACTCATTATTTCCAGCTCTTTCCTGAGGGGCATTCACTTACCATGAAAAGGGCACATTAAAACACTTATCTAAATAAGTGGCACAGTTATTAATGAGGTAATTAATAGGATGCTGGGCCTTAGTAGCCTGAAGGCCACCTAAAACAGCTACCATGAAATCACCTATTTGCTTCTTATTCACAGGAAAAAAAAAAATAAAGAGCATCATTAAAGCTTCATTGCCAAAATCTCCAATGACAGATTCCTTGTGGTGGGTCATATCTCCATTAACGTACCAGGACACTACAGAATAGGCTTTGGTTATTGGTGATGAAAT
Organism: Acomys russatus; assembly: GCF_903995435.1. NCBI lineage: Eukaryota > Metazoa > Chordata > Mammalia > Rodentia > Muridae > Acomys > Acomys russatus. Next base: position 44,108,675 of record NC_067150.1, on the reverse strand, counting down.
GCATGCTTTTAGTGCAGCAAGCACCTCGCTGATGCCTGTGGACCATTTTATTTGTTTATTCAAAAAATATTTGTTCAGTGCCTCCTTTCACTGGGCAGCTTGAGCATCAGTCAACAAGAATCAGGAATCTCTTTCCTTTTGCAGCTCACAGTCAAGTGCAGAGCATCTAGGTGGTCATAATAACACGTGGCCTTCATCTCTCTTTGTTGGGATAGTACAAGTATCTAATCGCAGGGGGACCCTACCTTTTCCTCTAGGAATTATCAGATTCCAGGGAGAAAGCAGTTTGAGTTTCCAAAAGGAGAGAGGCACAGTGTACTGTTGGTGAATTAAGCACAGGCTGATGGTGTGAACAGAGAGGGTCACAACTAGAGGACGATTAGATGGATATAGTGGCCACATCTGTAATCTCAGCAGGTAAAGCCAGGAAGGACAGTGGAATTGTTTCTAGTAATGTTCCTCAGATATAACTCTGTTACTGTCCCTCTTTTCTGCAACTGCTAGCATGGGCATCGCTAAACCCAGTGATAATCGTGGTCACTTTCCTGTTTGTGGGCCTCAAGGTATTATTGTTGAAAACTGAACACTTTAGATAAACAGTGTAGCAACCCTGGATTCTGATTTATGTATTAGCCCTCAATTTCTCTCATCTTTATTTCGTCCTGTAGACTGGTGTTCCTATCCTAAATACGTCCCTTCCTTCTGAACGGCTTCCTTTTGTCCTAGAACAGTGGATCTCAACGTCCCCGTACTGCTAACCTTTGATACAGTTCCTCATGCTGTGATGACCCCACCCCCCAACCTAAAATCACGTCTATTGCGACTTCTTAACTGCAATTTTGCTACTGTTATGAATTGTAATGTAAGTATCTGTGTTTTCTCGTGGTCTCAGGTGAAAGGTTTGTTTGACCTCCAAAGGGATTCATGACCAACAAATTGAAAGCCGCTGTTCTAGAGGGGCATGTTTGCCATCAACAAGCCCTTCAGTGTCTCCCTCCTGCCTTCCATGCTTCCTTCCTTCCCCCTCCCTCCCCTCCCCTCCCTCCCCCTCCTTCCCTCCCCCCTCCTCTTCCTTCATTCCTTTGTTCTACCCTCCACCATCCCTCTCTATTTTGTCTGAGGATGCCTTTGACAATTTGAAGCCATTTTTGACCAGTTGCAGGTTTTTGTCTTTGTCAATCATGAGTTTGATCATGTTTCTAGTTGGGGTTTGCATTATACTCATTTTGACTTGGTATTTGGTGAGCTTCATGAGTTAGTAAATACACTACTTTTTATTATATCAGGTTTTTTTTTAGATTTATTTATTTTCGTGTGTGTGTGTGTGTGTGTGTGTGTGTGTGTGTGTGGGTGGGTGTACACTTGCGTGTACGTCTACTGCATATGTGTTTGGTGTCTGTGGAAGCCAGAAAAGGATGCTAGACCCTCTCAAACTATAATTACAGAGCTTGTAAGGTATCCAGTGTGGCTGCTGGGAATAGAACCTGGATCCTCTGCAGGAACAGCATGCACTCCTAACTTCCTAGCCATCTTTTCAGCTCCAGGCTAATATTACTGTAATCAAATCTGAAAGTTTCTATACAGTGTTTCTTTAATTTTTCCCTGTCTCTTTTCCCTTCTTTGGGCTGCTCTGTGGGTGCCTTGTTTATACTACCCTCACTGTTAAATTTTCAGTTGTCCTGACTTTTTCCCTACCCTGAATCCAAAACTTAGAATAATAATAAAAGGAAAGACTGTCCTAATTCATTCATTTCTTTCTTTCTTTCTTTCTTTCTTTCTTTCTTTCTTTCTTTCTTTCTCAATCAAATCCATGTTTCTTTTTTCTTAACCTTCAATCAAATGAGTTACTTTTTCAGAAAAGGTAGTGTTTACTTTTGCATGAAAAAGGCTATCCTGGAGAGGAGTACGGAAGTGACAGGAATGGGCCAGCCAATGCCACAGATTTCCACTGTCCTTATTTGAAGTAGGCAAACTATTTTTTCATAAATAAATGCTTCTGGGTTTATTGGCTCCGTTTTGCTGATCACCAGAATTCCAGCATTATAACTTACTAGATGATGAAGGTTCACCTAGTCACCGCTAGGCGATCCTTTACTTTCTAATTTTTGATCCTCTTTATAATGGGGTTTATTAAATGGCTCATTTTAGAGCAACCACAAATCTTTTCTGTCTTGTCCGTAGCTGTCAAGATTTTCTTTTATGATTCTATTTGCAATATTGTTTTCTTCTTATAAAGCTTAAATTATTTGTTTGTGTCAAGTAGCGTCTCACAGCCACAGACAACTGAAATAGTGTGAGTGTGCAGGGCTGGTCAAGAAGGCTGGGTCAGCACGACGGCCACATGGATACACACGACCTTGTGTCCCAAAGCCATAACATCAGTGACAATGTAACATGTGGAGTGAAAAGGACTGCTCAGCGCAGTGCACTTCAGCGACACGGGGCATAACTTTCTAAGACTGATAGTTAATTTTAAGTGTCACCTTGATTGGGATAAAGAACTCACAAGGTATTAATGAAGCCCATCTCTGGGAATGTTTGGGAGGATGTTTCTAGAGAGTCTTCTGGTTGGAAGACTTATGTTGGGCATTAACATCTTAAGGTCTGGGGATCCTAGGCTGAATAAAAAAATGGAAGCACAGAAGACCAGCTTCTGATTCCTCAAGATGTGAGCAAGCTCTCTCATGCTACTGGGGCAGGCACTGGAAGCTCTCTCATGCCACTGGAGGAGGAGCTGGAAACTCTCTCTAGACAAGGTAGGTAAGGATAATGCATCTGTAATTGTTATACAGATTTGGGCCATTAAAGAGAAATTCTGGGCTCTGTGCTGGGACAACAGGAAAGGGACTGTGAGGGCAAGAACCCACTCATCAAAGGCTCAAGTGTCTAAAATTGCAAATTTATTCAAAGAGTAGACATTGATCTGAGACTACCATAGGAGGGCATCCTATTTAAAACATCTGACTGGGGAACTATTTGTCCTGAGTTCCTCTTCCATGGTCCAGAGAAGCCACTACAAGAGGGCTAGAGAAGGGTAGACTGGCAATAGAATTTGGAAGCGTTGCCTACATTGTGCTAAGTAGGCAAAAAACAAGAATTAAGGGATGGAGAAGGCATTCATGAAGGGTCTAGAAAGCAGGAGGATGGCAAGCAATAATGTAGGATTGGATTCCCTTCAAAGAAACTGTGATGAGCCATTGGGTGGAGCTGTGACAGCTAAGGCTGGGTTGCAGTAGAGACCCAAGGCTGTTAAAGATACCTGGACTGGGAGACACCACTGAGATGTCATGGGATGGAATTGTCACAAGAGAAAGGTGACACATATCCCAGGAAGCATGTAGGGATAGAACGACTTTAACCTGGAAGATTTAGTTAGTGTTTTGCCTGCTGGGTTTCTGTCTTGCTTTGGTTTGATTTTTCCTTGCTATTTCTCATTTCCCCCTTAAAACAGGGTTGTTTACTCTGGGCCATTATATATTGACAGTAAGTTGACTTATTTTTATGTTTTATTTTATTTTATCAAAATCTGTAACTTAACTGACTCACCATTCAACAGTTTAGGTTCTGTTAAAGGTGACAGGGACTTTTAGAGGTCAGCCAAGTGAATCTTACACTATTAGAGGCACATGGCACTTAGAGGCACTTTGGTGACTGCGAACGGAATGGTATAGTTTAAGGGGATGACTGATGTCTGTTGACACTAAAGGGGGGTGTGATGGTTATTCTTCCTTGTCAACTTGACCAGAGTTAGAGCCACATAGGAGACACACCTGTGGTGCATCTGTGAGAGTGTTTCCAGAGGAATTTGGCTGAAGAGTAGAGACTCAGCCTGAGTGTAGACAGTGCCTTTGCATGTGCTAGACCACTTGAATGAGTAGAAAGGAAAAGATGGACGGAGCACCGTCATTTCTCTTTCTCTGCTTCCTGCCGCAGAAGAGATATGACCCACTGCCTAACACTTCTGTTGCTTCAGCTACAGCCCATCCCACCGCTTTGCCTTTCCCACCATGACTGACTACAATGCCCTCAAGCTCTGAGCCAAATAAACCCTTCTCACCTACGTGGCTTGATTAGGTGTTTTGTCACAAGGACAAAGGAGTAACTAATGCAGTAATCACAGAGAAAGAACACATGTTTATTTGTATAATTGTGGGCATGACATGCTGTCACGTTGTGTGGAGATCAGATGACACCCTTGTATATTTGGTCTTCACTTCCACCTTGTTTGATGTAGTCTCTTAGGTACCACTGAATAATGCCAGACCAGCTGGCCGATAACCTTCTGTGAATTTTCCTCTCTCTGACTCCCATCTTATGGTAACAGCTATGGTATAGCCAACTGTGTACTGTGGCACCTGGCTTGGCTTGGGTACTGCGCATTCAAACTCAGGTCCTCACATTTATGTGGCAAGTGCTTGGCTCACTGAGCCATCTTATCAGCCATGGATGAAGTTACTTTTGCCTGTCCATTTTATAAATCCCTTTAGCTGACCCAAATTATACGTCTTTACCTGATATTGCTGCCACCTAGGTCCAACTTGCTGCCGAGAAGTCTGCAATAAAAAACATACTTGCAATGCTACATAGGCCTGTCTCTTCCCCTAGTTTCCCAGCACTTTGGAGCCAGTTCTCATATACTGGGATCAGGTTGTTCTAGACTAAAATTATCTTGAAATTTGCATCAGAGTGAAAATATACTCTGGGAAATTTCACATGAAGCAAAGCAATAAGACACTCCAATTTAAAATGGGCACACATTACTTCTGCTTACAACCCTTGGATAGAAACAATAACATGGCAGCACCCGGTCTCAAAATTACTTCCCTGTAGGCTGAAGAAAGAAATAGCTGGGTATGGTGGACACATCTTTTGTCCCAGCACTCAGGGAGGCAGAAGCAGATGGATCGCTGTGAGTTCAAGGCCAGCTTGTTCTACAAATAGAGTCTGGGACAGTCAGGGCTACACAGGGAAACCCTGTCTTGAAAAACAAAACAAAACAAAAAAATCATAAAAGAACAAAAAAGAAAGAAAGAAGATTTATTAAGCAAAGGAATTAATACCAGAGTCAACTAGTAGCGATACAGCCTGAGGACAAGAGAATCACAGAGGGACACTGGCCATCTCCCAGTAGACCTAAGGCAAGGAAGCATTGGCTCCAACCACCTCAGCAGGCTCATCAATGTTACCACGAGTGCGGCCATGGGTGACTCAATTCCATCATATGTCTCTTCATTGCCTGTGTCTGGAAAAGCTAGAAGAGATCCTATTGGGTCCAAGACAGGGTGTTGAGAAGTTTTTTATAACATGCACAGTACAATCTCTTATTTTTAAGAAATAAGATGACTGTGTATGTTGTTACACAGTGATAAATCATACTCTGAAATATTGACCACTTGGTGAACACATGACATGTTCCAGGAAGCTGATTAAGCAACTTGTCTGTGTTTTTTCATGAAACCTTTAGGACAAGTAATCATTTGTTAAAAACTTAGATCTTAAAGAAGTCCAGTGACATACCTAAGGAAGGACAGACCATGGATACAAATACATGCTCTTAGATGCAGATGCATGTCTACCAGAGTCCAGCATCCTTAATGTACAACATTCCATGACAGCTTTTCCCATGTCCAGTATATTATTATTATTAGATTTTCACTCTCAGAAGCTCCTATTTTAATATAATAATATGACATCAAAATCCATTTTTTTCTCTTGATAGTAAAACCTAGAATCTCTGAGTTAGGTGATAAAGCATAAAGAAACACATTTGCTGCAAAAATACCTTTGCTCAACCAGTACAGACTGAGTCCCCCCTGCCAAATCCCAGGATGTTTAATTATTGTGCGGAGATGACAAGCTTTATTTACATGTGCCTAATTTGTTTCTATGTTTGATCTGAGTCCTCCTTGCTCTAGACTTGTCCTTGGAGGCATGTTTGCTTAAGAGAACAACAAGATCAATAGCCAGGACTGTTTTATTAGCCTCCACAAACAGCAGAGTAAGTGTCGTGCTGGCCACATTTCTGCAGATCTATTATTGGGGCTTTGATGCTGGACACTTTGTTACAGATCTTTGTCAGGGAAAGCAGATGAGTGTGGGAGAGGGCGAGAGGGGGGGGATGGTAGAAAAACAATCCCTGGATCCAGCTATGCTTGAAGGCAGCAACTTCCTGTTTATCAGGACAGACCCTCCCCCTTTCTCTCTTCTGGTGTAAACTGCAGCGTTATACTGGAGCTTTCTCGTGTTCATTCACCTCAACTTGAAGAAATAGCTTCGTTTACATCATAGGCCACAGGTTCAGTCTCACTTCTTTTTTGTTTGTTTGTTTGTTTTTTTTGTTTTTTTTCATCTTTTTTTATTAATTTATTCATATTACATCTCGATTTTTAGCCCTTCCCCTGTTTCCTCCCATTCTTCCCTCCCTCCCATTTCTCCCCTTCTCCCCTCCCCTATGTCCATGACCGAGGGAGACCTCCTCCCCCTATATATGCTCTCAGAATATCAAGTCTCTTCTTGGTAACTAGCTATCCTTCCTCTGAGTGCCACCAGGTCTCCCCATCTGGGGGACATGGTCAGAAAAGGGGCACCAGAGTTCGTGTGAGAGTCAGATCCGACTAAGTCTTGGTAGGGGTTCGAAGCTTACTGCCTATATTCTCCTTGGCTGGTGCCTTAGTTTGAGGAGGACCCCAGGACCCAGATCTGCCTGTCATAAAGTTCTTCTTGTAGGTTTCCAGGACCCTGTGGGTCCTACTATTTCCTTATTCTTCCATGCTACTCTCGCCTAAAGTCTCACTCGGATGTCGTTTCCTCTGACCCACTTTCTTGGTAAGTAAAGATTTTCATGGTACGTATCCCTTGGACTAGTGTTGTGATATAAGTGAATATAGACCATTTGCAAAGCCAGTCTCACTTCTTCCCGCAAAGCCTGTGTGTTCGGGTTCCCTTTGCAGTTTGGCAACATCAGCCAACCTTCTGCTCACTTGAGAGCCGCCCTGTGATAGCATTATTGTTCCAGGTCATTACGAGAAAGAGCTTACATTCCTTTTCTGTGGCTGATGTGACAAACCACCATAAATGTGCTTAAGATGACAGAATCTTCTCTTAAGGTTCCAAAGGTCAAAAGTCACTGTTACCCTGCGAGAGCCAAGGTGTAAGCAGGGATTTGCACCCTCTGCTGTATGTTTTTTGTCTCAAACAATCAAACAAACAACAAAACAAAACAAAAATGGACTCCAATCAAATCAAAACAGTAAGAAATAGGATGCAGAGTGTCTCTTCTGGGAACAGAGATAGCTCATATAGCTGAGATAATGAGTCTCAAGGATGGCTGATCTTAGTCTATTTGTATTTAGCACTGTGTGGATACATCATTGATAGCAACTCTCAGAGAGGCCCTAGTTAGAAGCCTGGGAAGCTGCCAACCATTCTAGTGTGTGGGACAGACCCTCAGGACATAGTTGTTTGGTGCAATGTATTGAAAGTGGAGGAGTCAAGAGACCCTGAGCTTAGAGGATGAGAGTAGAGTTGGTAGGAACTGAAAATTGTAGGGCTTGGCAGAAGCTAGCTGCTCATAGCCCATTGGCACTGGTAACTACTTGGATTTCATTCTATGTGTAGTGGGGAAGCCACTGGAAAGTTTCAGTTAGGAAAGCTAAATGGATCCTATTTACACGTTAATTACTGGCTGTTGGGTATAAAATGAACTCTAATTGCTTCCTCAAGAAAAGGAAAAACAACAGTAAAGTAATTATTAGAGTAACCCTTATTTCCTCTAACTCTTTGAGACCATCTTCCAAGATGGTCAGGGCAAGGGATATAATTTCCCTTTTTTGATTAGCCATATTTAGTAATTTGGGTCTCATTAATATAATACAATGGAAGTAATGCCGTGAATTCTGAGAGTGATCATGAGAGGATAGGATTTCTCCTTTTGTTCAGTCTTTGGTGAGAGACAGAGGCATCTGTGTTAATTTTTCTGTCATTGAGACAAAACCTTTAGGGAGGAGTGGCTTATTTTGGCTCATGGTTTCAGAGTTCATAGTGCATGGCTGTGTGGACTCATGGTGTTGGCCCTGAGCAGAGGTGGAACACTGTGTGGCATTGGGAGCTTGAGCCAGCAGCTTCTTACCTCACAGTGACTAGAAGGATGTGGGGGAAGACAGGACAGGTCTTTCCTCAAGTGATTGACTTCCTTCAACTAGGCTCCCCCTCTCCTCTTACCACTTCCAAACTAATGACATCATACTGTAAACCCATCAAGGGTCTGAGCCATTAATTTGGTCAGAGCTCTAAGGCTTCAATCACTTCCCAAAAGTCCTACAGCTGGCAGTCAAGTCCCCGACACATGAGCCTTTGGAGATGTTTTGTATTCAAACAAACAGTAACATTATGTATAAAAACAGTCAAGCCTTCTGGGAGATTCCATGTGCTGAGAAACATAAACCCTGCTCAACATCATGCAGAGGACCAAGGCTTCTATCAAAGGCTTGTGAGCAAACTGTCTTCAGATCAAGTGCTCACTCCTACGCAAGCCCTTAGATTACTCTAATCCTGGCTGAGGTCTTGATAGCACCCTCATGAAAACCTGTCCAAATATTACCCAGTGGGGTCACTCTTAGATAGTTGGCTCATAAAACTTGTAAGACAATACATATTTATGTCAGTTTGGGAATATTTGGGTATGCTATAGTAGATAATCAATATAGGCAGGTCTACCAGTATGAGCTGAGGTGATTGCGGATGAAATATGGAATTAGTAACAAGTAGAAGTAGTTTTAAATACTAGCCACAATGCTGTGACCAAATACAGAAAGTGAGAGTGTAATATTTATGACTATTTTTGATATGTTTGCATATATAAAGCAAATATTTCTGTTTTCTTTCTCTCTCCCAATCTGCCAACATCTAATATAAGATATGTTAATAATTAACTGTACACTCAAGATGTAAGAAGTGGAGCTGGGCCGGAAGAGGGAACAACACCTGAAGATGAAGGAAAGGTTTTGCCTCTTTTAGGGAGACAAGGGTTAGCGTATTTTCATTGGTAGGTGGAATAACTTTCATGTTGAGTGGAAACATGATTCTGTTGTCTTTATTGGGAAATTAGCACAGTTGTGATTTCAAGCACTGGACATAAGCGCCAACCTGGAGAGGTATTGCACCATAATATCTTTGTAATGAGGCAACTTGCCTAGAATGACAGTTTCCCAGAATCCTCTTCCCTTTATGTTCCTGGTTAGTCTGAGCCATAGACATATTTTATTAGTTTGGGATTTAAAAGTGATAGCACAGTCATGTTGCTCTTTAATGCTCAGTAGCTCGAGGCAGATGATTCTGCAGCTCACAGGTATTGATTATCTGCTAAGCCATCGGTTTGGTGTGGGATAACAGACAAGCCTGTCACCGCCTGACCCTCCCCTGAATTTTCCTTCACGTTGTCTGACTGCTGGGCCAGGTGTGTATAAAGGGCACCAGCTTCTTCTATTGCAATACAACTACCAAGGGGAGACAGTGAGCATAGTTCTGGGTTCCAGTTCATCCCTGTGGTTTTTTCCCAGGCTTCTGCTCTTTATATCCACAGTCCTCTCCTGACTATGGCTTATATGGCAGCCTCAAGCTATTCAACAAGATGCAAACAACAGCACTAGAGAGGCCTGTTAACTAGCTCCCTCTCAGATGCCTTCAGTAGATCACCCCAACACACACATACACACACACAAACACACACACACATACACACACATACACGGGAGGGCAGGGAGAGGAGGAGGAGGAGGGGGAGGAGGAGGAGGAAAGGAAGGCCCATATCACCTTCAGTTTTATCCTGAATGCTATAGTGTTAGTGGTGAAAAGTAGTTAGATTTTCAATATAGATTAAAAAGAGACCCTATTGTCAGATTGTACTTTCTTGGGGTTTTTTTCCTGGCTTAAAAAAAAAAATCTTAGTATAACTGAATAGGTGACATTAGAAAACCTGAGGGCAGAGATGAAAGGATAAATAGAAAACTTAGATTTCTTTTTTTTTTTTTTAATTTTTTTATTAATTTATTCTTGTTACATCTCAATGTTTATCCCATCCCTTGTATCCTCCCATTCCTCCCCCCCCCCCCATTTTCCCATATTCCCCTCCCCTATGACTGTTCCTGAGGGGGATTACGTCCCCCTGTATATTCTCATAGGGTATCAAGTCTCTTCTTGGCTACTTGCTGTCCTTCCTCTGAGTGCCACCAGGTCTCCCCGTCCAGGGGACATGGTCAAATGTGAGGCACCAGAGTACGTGAGAAAGTCGTATCACACTCTCCACTCAACTGTGGAGAATATTCTGACCATTGGCTAGATCTGGGAAGGGGTTTAAAGTTTACCTCCTGTATTGTCCTTGGCTGGTGCCTTGAAAACTTAGATTTCAATGCTTTATATTTGAGGTGCTTAAATAGCCAAGTGAAGGCATCATGGAAGTAAATCGCAGCTCAGTAAAGAAGTCCAAGTTGGACATAAAAATGTAGGAGTGACAGGGCTGAGGAAATGGCGCAGTGGTTGTGTAAAGTGTTTGCTGCACATGCATGAGGGCCAGAGCAGATATCAGAGCCAAGATATCAGACCTCCCAGTGGTCAGGAGGCAAAGACAGAGATCTCTGGAGCAAACTGGGCAACAAGAAAGGCTGAAAAGGTGAACTCTGGGTTCAGTGAGAGACCCTGCTTTGATATGTAAAATGGAGAACAACTGAGGAAGACACTGAACATAAAACTCTGGCCTACACACACACACACACACACACACACACACACACACACAGGCAAAACTTAGGCAAACAAAAACTGGAACAGTCAGTAAGGAGGAAGTAAAACATACTATCTCATAAGAATCAAATTTAAGGAGTACATCAGCAAGGGCTGAAAATCGTGCCCAGAGTTACTGGTGTTCTCAGAATAAAGGGTGGTCTCCACAATCTGGCTCCTTGGCCTCCAGTCCCCAGTTCGTTGGAGCCTCCCTGGGTGATTGTCTACACACCATTCGTGGTTGTCACTGCGAATCCTGCCATGTTTCCTTTTCCTTTGCCAAGTTTAGCAGTTAAGCCATGAAAGCCACTTCCCCAGTCCACCCATCCCCCAACTCTGACATCTCATCCCCGCAGCTCAGCTCACTAACCCTTACAATTTCCACCAACCCTAAACATAGCTCTTCTTTCAGGAAGCCTTGAGTACTCCTGTCACGTCCTCCAGCACTTATCATTAGCTGCTTGTAAAATGCCTTTGCTTTTTTAATATTTCCCTGTAATGTATCCAACACTGGGTCATCTCTCCCTCTGCAGATTCTATTTCCCTGTAGCGTTCTCAAGTGGGAGTATTTTCTCTCCCACATTCTATCTTTCTTTAGGTATGTAGACTGAACTTTCTCTTCATCTGTGACTTTCTAACTGAATTGCTGATATCTCTTCCTATGAGCATATAATTCAATTTTAAAATTTAGATTCCTTTGTTAGACACACACGCGCACATGCGCACACACACACACACACACACACACACACACACACACATACACACACATACACACACATCAAATCACATCAGAATTGAACATATCCTCTTCACCTCTGGCCAGAGTGATCAAAATGCAGGCAACAGAGTCCATCTTAGAGACAACCCCTGCTCCCTTTACCAGGGGGACCCACATGGCCTGAACTGATGTCCTGAGCTACCCATCTGCTACATCTGTGTAGGGGCCTAGGTCTAGTCTATGCATGGCTCTTGGTTGGTGCTTCATTCGCCACAAGCCCTCTCAACCCTAGTTAGTTGGCTCTGTTGGTCTTCTTGTGGAGTTCTTGCTCCCTCCAAGTTCTTCTATCTTTCCTCCTATTTTCCACAAGACTCCCTACATTTCACCCAGTATTTTGCTGTGAGTTTCTGCATCTGTTTCGATCTGATGCTAGGTGAATCCTCTTAGAGGACTGCTATGCTAGGCTCTTGTCTGTGAGCATAGCAGAATATTGTTAGTTATGCCAGGGGTTGGCTCTCTCCCATGGAGTGGGTCTTGGGTTGGGCCAGGCAGTGGTTGGACATTCCCTCAATCTCTGCTCCATCTTTATCCCTGTCCATCTTGTAGGCAGGGTAAATTTTGAATTGAAGGTTTGTGGAAGAGTTGGTGTTCTATTCCCTGTACTAGCAGTACTGTCTAGTTAGAGAGTGCCCTCTTCAGTCTCTATGAACTCTGCTACTAGGGGTCTCAGTACTCTTCATAACATCCTGGGTTGCTAGTCAGCTGGCTAACTTCACTGGGAATAATTACCTCGTGTCCCCCTCATTCATGTTATCTACTCAACAGGTCTATTTTTTATGTCATTACTGCTAATTTAACTTCTTCACTGATTCGGTCTCAAGTGCCTCACGGATTTAGTTTACTTCTTTTTATTTTTTATTTTTTTATTTTTTATTTTTTTTAGTTTACTTCTTGAGTTGCCCCACATCTCTATTTCTTTTTAATTTCCAGGATCCACAACCCACTGATATCAGAACTTTTTTCACCAATCTTCAGAACTTTACTTTTCTTTTTATCCATCCTAAATTCTTTTTTTTTTTACTTTTTTAGGTACTAGCTTGTTTTGCAATTGCCTCTATGTTCTGGCTCTATGTTCATCTGTTTATCTAAGTACATAGTGTCATGAAAATTCAGTGGTGTTTGGACTCCATAGATGAACTGAGTATGAACATTTTCCAGCTGTCTCTGGAAGTTCATATGCAAAACAACAACAACAACAATGAACTATGTCCTAAATCCATTTCAAGGTAGTCAACATACTGAAAATCCATCCCTTGTATCGACCTGAGCAATATATTTCTGTTTATTAGAGAAATTGCATCAGGAATGACAGTGAAACCCTGCATGGCCGTCTATTAATTTACAATGATGTGCTTAATTCAGAAATTCAGTGTCATCTTTATTTTGGAGCTTTTGGCACTAATAAAGAAGACACAGAGTCAAGGTGATTCTCAAATCACTTTAAGAGTGTAACTAATGTAAGGGGATGAAATTTTCTATTCCTGTCTGCTTTCCATTTCAAAGTTGATGAGGACACTGTTCTGTTGGCAGTAAAGATAGAAAATTTATAAGGCTATGCAAGGCAGATTACATTGTGACCTAGCTGTTGAATTTTTCATCTGCACCATAAACAAAGAAGGACAAGAAACATTTGTTCTGCATTTCAAAGAACTACACATGAAGAGCAAACGGGGTAGAAAGGCACAACAATTAAATTTCAGTCTTTCACATATCACCCCATCTTTGACATTTCTGCACATGATTTCTTACTTCTCCTTTAAAATTTTTGTTTAAATCTTGTAAAACTCTTATCTCATTTGGAGAGCAAGTCACTGAAGAGCAACACCAAGAGATTATAGATCCCGGTTACATCGTGGGGTCTGAACCAAATGTCAGTCTAGTAATTCACTGTGGCAGTGACTAACATCAGGAGATGCTATTACAAACCTCTATACACTATAAAACAAAGTGTGGTAACGATGCTAATGCCCGGCAAGATGAATTATACTCACTGATGCTGGCATAAATGTAAAACTGCAAATACACAATTAACAGCTAAAACTTGAGTGTCAATATTATTACTTCTATGAGTGGTCTAGAAGAATTTTGGTGTGAATGCAAGGATACAGATGACAATTAAGCAAATGTTCCTAGTGGGCATATCAAGTGACCTTTGCAAGAGAGGACACTTTCATTCTCTGGGGCCAAATTCTCTGACACCAACTAGATTCAGCTGTGTCCTTGTTTCCATATCAAGACAGCAGCTAATGATGCTATCTGAGCCAAGCACTATTATGCTTTATTCTCTGTCTTGCCTTACTTCTAATATAAGGGTGGTTACATGTTATAGGTTTGCTTTTTATTTCTTTATTTGTGTAAATGAGTATGCATTCATATATGTATATATAGGGAGTTGTATATTGTAACTAATTTACAGTGTATGCTATTAAAGCAAGAACTGACACCAATATCTATGAGTCACTTTTGTTTCACAAATGGCAATTTTTTATTATTCATCCTTAAGACTGGCTTTTAATATACACACTATCTTTTTTTTTTTTACCATATTCTAATAAATGTTTGCACACAATTAAGGATGCTAAGAAAACGGTCCCTGAGAAATGTTGATCATTAAAGTTTAACCAATGTGTTCAGTATACTCAGGCTCCTTTGAGTCTCTATTGCTCAATTTTTACAGGTATAACCCAAATATCTGAAGCCACAAATGAGGCTATGATACATTGCTCTCAGGCAGAAGTTTCTGAGCAGGTGGCCCAGAGGGATGTTTTGTTTTGTCAGCATGGTGTTTGATTGGTATTGTTTGATAAAACATTATTTGATTTGTCAGTGTTTTAAAAGTAGGAGTCATGAAGGCACCTGAATTTTTTCTTTCTTGAAATATCAGAGTACGCAAGAACATCCATGTTCTTCTCCATTCACTGGCATGCTAGTAGATGCTTAACACTCGGCGTTTTTGCTTAAAGCCCTGACTTGTAGCAGTTGCCAGTTTCTCCAGTGTAAATCCTACTCTGGTAACCAGCTTCAAGCTACTAAGAGGAGGTTGGTCAAGTGGAGTTGAAAAGAGACACAGGTGATTTATTCTTATAAAAAAGTATAGATCAGCTGTATTGTACAATGATCAATACTATTACTCAGCAAAATCGACTGCAGTTACTAATTGCCCCCTTGAAATAAGGCAGCCTCTAGTTCTTCACAGTCCCCATCTCATCTGAGACACATGTTCAGATGAAATGCTAATTTGCATAGAGGCCCATTTTGTGTTTTTGATCCCTTGCATAAGGAAGTGTTACTTTGGAGTAGTAAGAGCTAGAATCTTTTTTTTAAAAAAATTTAAATAATTCCAATGTTGTTTAAATGGACACAATGTAGTTAAGACCTTGGGTCAGAAAGAATGAATTTAATTGGGAAATAAGGTCAGCTAAGGATAGGAAGAAGAGACACTGCATAGCTCTAGTGTCAATTCATGTGTAGAGTGCAGCTCGGTCTACAGGAAGACTTGCTCTTTGGGATTGACGGACAGTGACTGGAGCAAGAATGTAGCAAGGTTAGAACTATGGAGCTTGGTCATAAGAAAGGAACTGGTTTAGAATTAGCAAGACAGGTGTCTTACAGACTGATTTACTCAACAACAAATATTTCTCACAGGTTTATAGGCTTAGAAATCTAAAGCTAAAGTGCCCCCAAAGTCTGATATCAGATGGCAACCTACTTCATGCGGGCAGATCGTCACCTTCTTACTGTGTTTTTCATGTAGTGGACCACAGAAAGAGAAAACTCACGCCTTTCTTTGCTATACCTATTCAATAGGACTCCACTCTTATAACCTAATGACATCCCAAAGGCCCCCATCTCTCAGTACCATACCTCTGAAAGCTAGAATTTTAGTGTAGAAATTTTGAGCCAACAAGCATTTAGTGTATTGTAGCTGATAACCCAAACAGCCATCCATTGGTGCAAAGTGGCATCCCACCTCTCTCATGTCTCCTCAAAGGATATGGCCAGACACCTGCCACATCCCCTCTGGTCCTTTGTGTATCCCACTACTCGGCTTTCATTAACAACAACAAAAACGAACCAGCCTAGAGTTACCATATATGTTCATGCATGGTGAACACTGTACAACTCTAGGTGACACCTTTACTGTAGACTGATTAGGACATACTCCATTACTTATTCAGTACATATTTGTGCAAAATACCTGCAGAAATAAGCACCAACCAAGTGAGAACATTCACAGGCTAGGTTCATCATAGCAAGGGAGCCAGCCACTGTCATGCGTGTTTTTGGTAGAGACTCCAAGGCAGGCAGGCACTGGGAAAATGTGATAAAAAGAAGGAGAGGTTTCAGAGTGCAGGGATGAAAGGCTTTTTGCATAGAGACAGTAGTTTAGGTAGCTAGAAACAAGGAATCCTGTGGGATTGATGAAAGGTATATTTTTAGATTATTATCTATCTATCTATCTATCTATCTATCTATCTATCTATCTATCTATCTATCATCTAATTTCTGATCTGTGGCCAAAGCTGGCTTGCAACTCAGGGCATAGCATAGGCTGTCCTTGAACCCATGTCAGTCCTTTTTCCTTTGCCTCCTATGTGTTGGGATGTAGACATGAGTTACCAGGACCAGCAATGCTTAGCTTTCTCTAGTTTTTACATAAGAAGTAGGGAAACGGTCGGCTATGAATCAGGTCCTACCTGTTGTGTCTCACTATTACAGAAGCTACTAGTTGGCTTGCTAGGTTATTGCTGAAGAGAGCAGTCTGACTTTGTACATTCCACCCCCCCTCCCAGGATTGCACCTTGTGCTGCCTGTTCCATCAAAATGTGCGGTTTTGACAAAGGAAGGAGTTGTCTAGGAGAATGCTTTAGAAAAAAGTAGCATTCATATAGCCAGTGAGTGTATAAGTCATCGATGAGACTGAACTCTAACTTTTACATCCTCTGGTCATTGGCATGATCCCTTGTCCTGCTCCAGCATGGCACGCGTGCGTGCACACACACAAACACACACACACACACACACACACACACACACACACACGCGCGCGCGCGCGCGCGCGACACGGCTACTAATATACTTGACAAATGCAAAACAGAAAATTGAATGTCCAAATCCTTTTGGCTTCATAACTGTCACTTTACTAAACCAGCACAATCCCTAACTACATTATAAACATTTGTCCTCACATCCACACAAAAGTATACTCCTCACTCCTTACAAAAAAAAAAAAAAAAAACAAAAACCCTTTTTTTCCTGACAGCAAATCACAAACCATCAAAATGCAGGGTTGTAGAGTCCAGCACCGGTGGATATGTCTACAGCCCAACCCCTGCACCTAAGGTTATGAAATACTGCAGAAGAGGATAGGAAGACTGTTAAAGCCAGAGGACTGGGGAGTCTGCCAGGAGCCCGTGTAAAGTCAGAAGATGTATGCATAAAGTCTCACCAACACGGCTACCTAAACACCAGTAGGCATCCCAAAGTGGATGGAGGAGAGCTCGTGAGGCCTCAACCTGCTCAAAGAATTACCAGGCAACTGAGGAATGCTGAGAGAGGAGAAATGGCCTTCCCTAACTGGGAAGAGCACACCAATTAGTTATCCAATGCCAAATGGCCAGTCCTAGAAACTATACACACATTATATGGATCAAATAGGATGCACTTATGTATTGAGGAATATATATGCACATACATATATACATACATATGTAAGTAAAAACAATTAGTGTTAAAGAGGCCATGAATCTGAAAGAGATTAAGAGGAGTAGATGGGAGGGTTTAGAGGGAGAAAGGGAAGGGGAAATGATGGAATCGTATCATAATCTCAAACAGTAAATGAAATAATTTTAAAAGCTAATGACAATGTAATTACCATGCACTGATTTTGCATAGGAAATGCAAGTTTAGACACACCACTTTCAAGTTATTTCTGCTGATGTAGCATTCTCATTAAATAGCTGTTATCACTGCATATACACACAAGCACATGTGTTCAAAGTATGAAACTTTTGGTTTGATAAAAAAATAAGTTTTTGAGGAATAATAAGATAGATCACTCAAAAAAGTACTTGCTATGTAGTCATAAAGACATGAGTTTTGTCTTCTGTGCCCATGCAGAATGGATGCACTTGCAATCCCAGTATGGGGCAGGCAGACAGGAATCTCCTTGGACTTTGCTGGCCAGACAACACAGTCGAATCAGTAAACCTCAGGTCTCAGTGAGAAATCTTGTCTTTAAAAAAACAAACAAACAAAAAAAGGTGATCAGTTCTTGAGGAATGACACCTGAAGTTGCCTCTGGTCTTCACATGCATACTCTTCTTGACACACATAAACTCACACATGCACATGTACATAAATAAAGAACATAGTAAGCATTTCAAAGCATGGGTTTTGTGTGATCTGTTTTTAATCTATTCTGGCTCTGAAGCTCTTTACTCTTTTAACATTCTTGCTTTATGCCAACCTTCAGACACTGAAACTATGCTTTTCTCTTTTTTTTTTCTCTAAAATTGCATCTTTTAATATACTCCTATTGCCAGTCAGAGATGATGATGACGTAATTTCTCTCTCTTCATATGACTATGAGGACCTTCCCTGCCTTTAGTTTTTTATCTTTTATGCGTGTCTGTGTATGTTGGTACGAGCATATGTCATGTATATGAGTGCCTTAGGATCCCAGAAGAGGGTGCAGGTTCCACGGAGCTGGAGTTGCTGGTGGTTGGGAGACGCCTAGCATGGGTACCCAGCTTAAGAGTGGGAGCTCACTCTTGACTGCTGAGCCATATCTCCCACCTCCCTCTTGCTCGCCATTTCCCCTGTGCTTCTTGCTGTGTGGATAGTGCCCATAGTTCAGAGAGCAGAAATATGTAATATTCTTTGTGATTGCTTTAATACTGTGTCCAATATCATGTAAAATTTTTATGTTTTCTGGTTTAGCAATGATGCCACTAGAAATTCTGTTCTTTTTTATAATGTTTCCAGATGAAGCACCAAGTTGTTTATTTTCACATTTTCCACACCAAGTATATTAATTTCTCTTCTCCTTGCCATGATGGATTACCTGACAAACATAACTTAAAGAAGGGGAGATCATTTGGACCTTCAGTGTGAGCCACAGTCCATTGTGCTGGTGAGGGTACGGCAGTGAGAGCATGGGGGCAGATAGCAATGCCCTTGTGGGGAAAAACAGAGATCGGTGAATGCTGGTGCTCAGCTTTTTGCTTTTGTGATCCCATTTCATTAAGTCTAAGATCCAGTCTATGGTGGTGCCACCTACATTGAAAACGAGTCTTCCATCATCAGTTCATTCAGGAGACACCCTCACAGAAACGCTCACAGACGCGTCTCCTAGGTGATTCTAAATCCAATCAGTAACATTGTGCATCATTTGCTGTGCTGTCTGTTTAAATACAAGTATAGAATGCAAAGGAACCAACCATAACCCAGAGGTGTCACTGTTTCATCCCAACGTTTAAAGAAACTGGGAAGTCACTGACTTCTCTCTGGAAGCATATAAAGTAAGTGGCTGACAAATGAGCAATCTCCATGTTAGATTTCAACAGAAAGATGTCCTTATGTGTGTTGGCTGCCTTCAGCCAGACTAGTCAAAAGCAAGAACAGAACAGCCCCTCTCTTCCTCACAGGAACACATGGCTTAATAGTAAACTCACTCCTTCCCCTTGGTTGAGCATGTCTCATGCCAGTGTGGCTCAGGACTTGGCAGATGCTAACAGGGTTGGACCAGCTTTCATTCTCACTCTATTTGATGGCTTACTGGGTGGTGACTCCTATCATGGGCACGACCTGCCTTTCGGAAGGCCTCAGGCCTGCTCTTGATGCCTTGCAACTAATGGCATCAGACCTACCGGATCAGCCAGGAGAACTTTGAATATTTAGAGTGTCAGTAGAGTAGAGTATGACCGTTATTTCTACAAATTGCCTGGGAAGCAATCCTCTGAGATTTCATTTTGTTTTGTTTTGTTTTTTGTTTTTTTGTTTTTGTTTTTTGATTGAGTTGCTGGGACCTTCATCTTAGTGAAGTTTGCCCAACCAACTATCAGAGCAGTTAAGGGTCACAACTGTCCCTTCTTTTAAAGATTGTTCTCCAAAAGGATAGATGTCACCTGGTTTGAGGGACTAACGCCCCTACCACAAAACTGCTATGGAGTGTCTTGTCTTCAGGAAGTGACATTCTATGGTGCAATGTGCACCAGAGTTCTACTCAGCATCCTGAATGACACCAAAGCCAGACTTTCCCCTGGGGTTATCAGCCAATAACATTGGTTCTTCACCCTGCCTTCCTGTCTGTACTTTACCGGAAGCTCAGTAGATCATTTGCACCAGATTCTCTCTCAGGCTCTGGCTTACACAGCCTGACTTATCACAGTGCCCTTGTGCGGTGGACACAGTGTCCAGCTATACCAGCAGCTATGGAGCTGGCGGGGGGGCGGGGGCTCATTTTTTTAACCCTTTATGCCTCCTCGCTAACTTTGTTTTTATAGAAACGTTTTTGTCAGGCTTAGCCTATTCACACAATGCCTGTGTGTAAAATTATCGTGTGTTTGTGTGGAAACTTGTGGGGCCACTGCTACTTCGGATGAGCCATGGACCTGGTGTGCTGGGTATAGTTTATAAGAATTCTCACTCCCATCTTTATTTTATTTTCTATTAGTGCTTCCCCTCCCCCTCTCTCTCCTATTGCTTTCCTGCTTCTCTTCGCTGTTTGTATTTCTGGGCCACGAGCTGGCCAGTGGCAGCCTGTGGGCATTGCTCAGCCCAGCCATCAGCCTTCACAGGTAAGAGGACTGCTGTCCTTTATCCTGTGCGTTATAACATGTACTGTCTGCTACATTGGTCATCGTGAGATAAAACTGCTACAGTGGAGAGAACAGAAGTCCTGGTTCCTCTGCTGCTGTTTGGTTGGCTTGTGGTCTCTGCTTGTTTCTGGTCATCTGCGGTCATTCCCTGGGGTCTCCTCCCAGGGATCCACAGCTAGCCCCTGCTCTGTGTTAAATTAGTCCCCAGCTCATGCTGCATCTCCACTCCCACCCCACCCCCCTCCTCCTGGATCTGCTGCCTAGAGACTTCAGGGGCCTTGCCTGTTACAGCTTTTCTTCACCAGCGGCCAGGAGATGAAGTTTATCTTTCTCTCAGATTCTATAAAGAGACAACTTAGGGCTGAACCCCAGTGAAAAGAAAAGGCCATAGAGATCACAGTCGTCATAGATTATTTTTCTCCTCCTCCTCCTGAGAACAAAGGAAGGCAGTATTAGAGTAAAACGAGCAATACATAGATCTGCCTGGCACCCAGGCATCATATATAGAGTATGCAACTTAAGGACCAAGATGCAGAACCAAGACCAAGAGAGCCTGAGATGTCCATATTCTCTTTCCAGTGGCTATCCTGGCTTGTGTACCTGGCTTAAGTGCTGTGTAGATGATACAGCTACACATGGCTAACAACTGCACCTGGTCCTTGCTTAGCAGATGACTCTCCTACAGAGTCACTGGGTCTGCAATGGAGTTTTGTGAGCAAGAGGTACCAGTGGACACATGGCAGATGGTATATCAGCAACAAGTGTCCCGGGCTGTAGAGGAGTCCCTGGGTCTCCTCGGGCTCAGCTTGGATGAGGGACATTTCGCAAAAATGAGAAAGGCTGAGAACTTAGCAGCAGATTATGTGTTTATGACCAACATTTAAACGCACTAGGGGTGAAGAAGAAGTAAGCCTTTATTTGTACGCTGTGCAGTCTAGATGTGGCGGTCCCTTTGTTACTTACCTGAAAGAAACACATCTTCACTTCTTGTAGGGTAAGAGGTGCTGCTGCTATCAAAGGTTCCCTTGGCGGTTGTTTTTCATGTAAAGATGTGATTAGCAAACAGCAAAAGCAATTTTCTGAGCACTCCATGCATCCTGTACTTTCATGTTCCTTCTGTTGTTTGCTTGGTCTAGAGAGTCTTAACGCTGCCATGCAAGCACAGTCATAGGTAAATCCCAGTACTGTTATTTATAGTCATGGACCTTAACTGGATGACTGTTGTTCTCCATCAGTCAAACAGTAACGACGCCAAGTCAAAGCCTGTTATTTCAAGATTAAATACAGTAAAACACACACACACACACACACACACACACACACACACACACACACACACACACACACAAATACCTCTGATGTTTTCCCAGACTCAGAGTTAAAATGCCTAGCAGGAACCTAGTAATGGTCTCGCTGCCTTTTTCTTTCATTTCCCCTTATTAAAATCCTTCCAGGCTTAGCCCTAACCTGACCTCTCTCTGGTGAAATATTTTTTCTTTTCTCCTCTTTGGACATTTAGTACAATGTATGCTCATTTGCTAAGCTTCATTCCGTTTTGCCCCACATTGTAGTTATTTGTTCATGTGCCTTTATTGCTTCCTACAAGATTTTAAGCTCTTCAAGGGCAGAGAAACCTTCTTGTTTACCTTTGATTTTTTTTTTCCTTCCCCCTCAGAGCACTTAGTGAAGGCCTTGCAAGTAGGAGGTCCTCAAGAACGCTAATTAAAATAGAAAGACATGAACAAAGAGGCTTTGCACATTGAATTGATTTGCCTATTTCACGAACTTCAAAAAAATATTTAGAAAGGGGGACGAGTGAAAGGCAGAACGCACCCTGCACTAGTTACCTGTCTCACTGCCGCCTTGGCAAGACACCTACCAGGAGCAGCTTAGGTTTTAGGGCAGCGCAGACTGCAGTCTGTGGTGGTAGGAAGACATGCAGGTGCTCTCTGCTTCTCATCAGGACGCCAGGCTCATTTCCCCTTTTCTACTCAGTCTAGGGATCCTAGAACCTTCTTTTCTTAATTAGCCTTCTCTGGGAAAAATCCTCCCACATATGCCCAGAGGTGTTTCTAAGTGCTCAGTAATTCAAAATTCCAATCAAGCTGACAACAAAAATTAACCCTCGCAGGCCCGGTGCATATTCTTTAAATCATTAGCAAGGCTCAAACTGAAGGTCTCTATTGTCTTGAAACTGTGACAAGGTTAAGCAAACGTTTGTAAGGAAGTCACTCTCCATGGATTTTTCCATTGCTCGGTGGATAATAAAGACATGCCTCTGAGATGTGACATTTTTCTTTCTAGAGATCATTCCACACGTGGTTCCAGACTTGGAGCTTAATGTTGCTTGTATAATGCCTGTCAGAAGAAGGGAGAAGGCTGAAATTTCAACGTGTGGGAAAACAGCAAGGGAGAGAATAAGACACACAAAACCAATTTCCCCGTAACTCTCTCAGTATTGACCAAAAAGCTGAAAAATAATTGTGCTGGCAAAGATTTCATAACTCAAGGAGAAAATAAAAGTAGTGGGTTTGTAAATTGCTTCCTGTTTCTTTCAAAGAAATCATGAGATATGAGTAGGGTATTCGTGGAGTTATGATTAGAATCTCTTTCAAATTTAGATTTTAATGGAATGGTAGAAGCACACTGTAATCATTTGAAACTTATCTAAGAGTTTCCTACAACATGTTTTAATGATATTCAGCCCCACAACTCTTCCAAGCCCTATCCCCAGTCCCTACCCACCCAACTTTGTGTCTTGTTTTTATTTGTTAAATCTTTCAAGACCAATTTACGTTGCCCAGTATTCTTGGATATGTGAGTTTCCACTGAAGAGTGACCCACTTAGCAGGATCTAACTCTTGAGAGAAAACTGTCTCTCTTTATGGCAGAAGCGGATAGTTGCCAAATACTCCCTGGCTTGGCATGGGACTGTGTGCCCAACTGCCCTCCCCTTGTCAGGATGTAGTCTGACAGCCTGGGATTTCACAGGTTTTGTACGTGCTTGACCCAATGACCATGAGTTCAGAGGTAGGGCTTCCTCCAGGTTGTTTCCATATGACAGTATCTCCTTGGAGTCACCCACCCACCTCCTTTGGCTCTTACATTCTTCCCCGCTCCACCCCCGCCCCCATGTCCTCTACAATGATCCCTGAACCTCCTCGAGAGGAGGTATATGACTTACTGACTAGTTCTTTGGGATACTTTCTAACTGAGAAAGAATAACCCAAGAACAGGTTAAAACAGAAGTACTCAACTATGTATGAGCCAGCAGGTATAGACATGCACATAGGCACAGAGAATCTGGAAGAAAACATCAGAAGGTACGTTTTTTAAAGGTTCCTGGATCACAATATTATGTGTAACTTTGAATTTTTAATACACTCTCAATCCCCATAGGATTTCTTAATTTCCCACCCTCCCAACTCCTTTGGCAACAATGGAAGAAATCCGAATATGGAGGCTAATTTGACTCGATGTGGTAGCCGGCACCTAGATGTTTACTATGCATGAGATGTGTTTCTAGGCAGTTTTCACAAATGATCTCATTTCATTTTCCTAATAGGCTTGCTGCTATTTATAGTCATTTTCCAGGTGAGGATCTGGGGGTGTGTAAAGGCTAAGGAAAATGCTTGAGTAGCCCAGGAGGGAAGTGCACGACTTTGGGTTTCACACCAGCTAACTTATTGCGGAACTTGAGCCAGGACTCCAGGAGCTTCCAGGGCATAGAAAGGTCTATCTGCTAGGCTGCAGGACTACAGTCTTTGTGGAAATCCATTTCTCATGTTACTTGATGTGCTTAGGTGGGTTGATAGAGAGAGGGCTCCCTTTTCTGATGAGTAGAGGTGGGGGGAGCAGGGAAAGAGGGAGGGAGGGAGGGAGAGAGGGTGGGACTGGGAGGAGAGGAGGGAGAGGGCTATGATCTGGATGTGTAAAGTGAGTGAATGAATAAATAAATAAATTAAAAAATGACGTCCGTTTCTGTTGAAAACAGTCAGGAATTCTGTTGAATGATACTACAGTGAAGGAAAGAGATCTCTGGGTTAAGATGACAGGTTACCTTAAAAAAAAAACAAAAAACAAAAAAAAACAAAAAAAAACCAGCTCAGACTTATGAACTTCAGAACCATCTAAAGCAAGTCCCTGATTAATTCTTGAAGGCCTAGATGGTGGCTACAGCTTTTGCAAATACATTTTTAATTCATTTAGGAAAGTGAATTAACTTCTACCCTATCCCAGGGGTGACCGGGTGGAGGATGAAGCCTTCTATAACACTCCGTGTTCAAAGCTCTGGCCATTGCACTATGGGACAAAGGCTCCTTATTGTCTAACGCCAAAGATGTTAAGATAGCTGGAATTTTATAGGGAATATCTTTACCCAGCTAGGAACCTCTTTTTGCACCTTTTCCACCTATAAAAGGAGTTCCAGTCCTGGTAATTTGGCAGACTCGTAAAGTCTTTCCAGTTTTGTCCACTACTTACCGTTTTGGTCAAGATACTTTTGGGGCGCCTGCTTGCAGGATTTATGCTCCAAGTTTCATTGTTCTTCTTCATTTAGCCCCCGTTAGGTTCAGAAGACAACAAAGTTAAGTACGTAGACTGCTACCACTTTTATAACTAAAAATTTATAGGCTATGGCCATAATCAGTAGCTTATACATATATATGGAATTGCTTTTATAATATAGACAGGCCTAAATAGTAGCAACACGGGCTAGTCTGAAAGGCCTAATGGACATCACAGATATTCTTTGGGTCAGGAGACCAATTTGTCTTTAGATACTGAAATCCAGCTTTTAACAGCTGAGTAGTATTCCATAGTGTAAATGTACCATAGTTTCTTTATCCATTCTTCAACTGAGGGACATTTAGGCTGTTTCCAGGTTCTGGCTATTACAGATAAGGCTGCTATGAACATGGTTAAGCATATGTCCTTGTTGTGTGGTGGAGCATCTTTTGGGTATATTCCAAGGAGTGCAATAGCTGGGTCTTGAGGTAGCCCTATTCCGTTTCTTGAGAAAGCATCAGATTGATTTCCAAAGTGGTTGTACAAGTTTGCACTCCCACCAGCAATGAAGGAGTGTTCCTCTCTCTCCACATCCTCTCCAGCATGTGGTAACACTTGAGTTTTTGATCTTAGCCATTCTGATGGGTGTAAGATGGAATCTCAGAGTCGTTTTGATATGCATTTCTTTGCTGACTAAGGATGTTGAACATTTAAGTGTTTCTCAGCCATTTAATATTCCTCTTTTGACAATTCTCTGTTTAATTCTGAGCCCCATTTCTTAGTTGGTTATTGGGTTTGGTGATATTTAATTTTTGCAGACAAATGGACGGAACTAGAAATGATCATCCTGAGTGAGTTAACCCAGATCCAAAAAGACTCACATGGTATATACTCATTTATAATTGGACACTAGCCCAAAAGGCACATCCCATGAAAGTCTTCACTTACCAGGAGATTGGGATAGATATGAGGACATCCTATTGGGACTCTAGATGAGAGAAGTATGGGAGAATGGGGAAAAACAGAAGGATCCAGAGGGTCCTAGAAACCTACAAGAAGAACATCATGATGAGTGGATCTGGACCCAGGGGGTTCTGCTCAAACTACTGCACCAACCAAGGACAATACATGCAGTAAACATTGAACCTCTACTCAGATCTAGCCAATGGACAGGACATTCTCCACAGCTGTGTGGAGAACAGGGACTGACTCTGACATGAACTCTGGCGGCCCATATTTGACCACTTCCCCTTGGTGGGGAGGCCTGGTGGCACTCAAAAGCAGGCTACCAAGATGAGACCTGATAGGTTGTGACTATATGGTGGGGGAGGAGGTCCCCATTTGCCACAGACCTAGGGGAGGGGAATAGGGTGAAAGAGGGAGGGAGCAAGAAATGGAAAGATGCAAGTGAGGGGATAACAATTGAGATGGAATCTGAATAAATTAATTCTTTAAAAAAAGAAAATCCAGCTTTGACATTAACTGAGGAAAACTGAGGTGGGCCGTGAATCCTGTGGCTGGCTGGCTGGTGACCCTGCATTCTTTTCCAGAGGGCAACTTTCCAGGCTGGAAGTGACTGTTACTGGCAATAGCTTCCACTGATGGTGGCGAGCTTCAGCAGGTAGGTTTCAACAAGCTTCTTTTTCTTACTTTATTTTTTTCTTCCACAGTTTTTTATAGCCCAACAAAATCTTTCAAGCAGCACAAAAATCACAATGTGTTTACATTCTACTTCTCTATAAATAAATGATGACAAGGAATGCACGTAAGAAAAATCATGTTCCCCAATACCTTCATCTGATCAAATGTTTTATGTATTTTGGGTGAGAAACAAACACGAATAACACGTTATTTCCAAGAACCCACATACATTTGTAACTAAGCCACTTGTTAATATATTAACAGAGAATAAGCAAGCAAGTCTCAGCCAACTTTTCTTTGCTGGCAGGCTGCAATTTGCGGTTACAAGGAAGGAATACATTATTTTAAAAAGTAATCTTGTAAAGATCTTGAAAGGATCACACATCTAAACTTCTATATAAAAAATAACCAGCCATGTATACTTTAAGTCCTAATGGTGCTCACCTACTCATTAATATGGTTTATTAAATCATATCAGGAAGCTGAGGGCAAAACAATAGAATAAGGAAATCAATTGTCATCTCAGTCACCAGCCCAGCTTGAAAGAGTCACATCAGCCAGTGCTGCTATGGGCATTGTTCTTGCTTCATCAACCTCAAAAAAGTCCCCAGCTTTACTAATAAGATTGGGCTTTCTTTTAACTTCAACTGTCCCCTAAGATTTCCTGCATCAAAGCCAATAGCAAAATCATCTTTACCTCACTTTGCTAAACAGTCTATTCTTCCCTAAGACTTTCCATGTCAGAGCCACTAGCAAAAGCATATTTACCTAACCTTGATGAACTATCTAGTTTTCCAAATTCTTTCTAAGCATAATGATTATTGTTAGCAATCTACATCTGCAGGCTCATTTCAAAGGAAGTGGTTGAATCATCAATCTGCTCCAGCAGCAAAGCCTGAAAGAGATCAAGCATTGTTATTGTGTATGCCAATGATACTGCCCAGTGAGGGGCTCGATCCCCCTTTGTAGTGCTCATACAATTCACACATTAAGGGATTATAAGGACTACAAGGGTAACAAGCACAGCTTTGCTCCATAACACCATGAAGTCTTCAGGACACATCGTTCTTAGGGTTATGTCTCACTGAGACACCCATCATGGGCATGCTAAATGGTAGGCTGTATTCCCTGAGTTCTAGAACTGTTTTGTTGTTCCTCCTGCATGGCTCCCAACATTTAGATGCTCTGTACCACTGTCTGCCCAGTAGCTGTTCTTGCCAATGTGGGCAGTATCAAGCAGCTTTCTGCTGCCTGCCCCTACCCCACCCCTTCCCTTGGATCCACTTGAAGACAAGGTCAGCCCTTTCTTTGGAGAATAACCTCATTACATGCATGAAAAGTTGAAAACAGCATTGTCAAAAACTAGAATATAATAATAACCTAATAGAAACCAGTATATACATCTCCAAAAACCATAGCCACTTAGTGGTGTTTAGAGCTTCAAAGGAATTGAGACAGAAAAAGGAAACCAAGTGTGACCATTAGGGACTCGTTGGTGACCTTGGGAACTGCAGTGCCAGTTGAATAACAAGGGTGGAAACCTAACTTCAAGCAGGGAAGGAGATGATGATGTGGCTTTGCAGACCCGGCTTAGTGTTATGGGCTAAGGAGGTTAGCACTTCCTGCCTAACTAATTTCTCATGGGCAATTTTGTGATCCGGCTTCCTTATTTAACTTCTCCACACATTAAGGAGACCTAGTTATGCTCATCATTTGTAATCAAGCAGCTGCTGCATCTGGCGGCTCTTTTCACGGCCACAACCCACATGCACACAGCATCTCTGATTGAGTATTTTTGCTACACACTTTTTTTTCGTTCTTTTTTGGGGCTATGGGAACAAAAGTATCGCACTGTTTGGTGTTTCCTGAATCCTTGAGCTGTGGTATATTAAAGTGGATCAAACTTTGCTAGAAGACTTAGAAATCAATGGGTTTTAGGTGCTAATAAGATGGACTCAAAATTAACTAGAACACCGATGGTTCCATGCTGGACTGTTGGACTTTGCTTAAGTGGACAATGAGAGGTCTTCCCTGACCTATGTAAACGTCATCCTTCAGGCTTGGATTCAGGAAATGCAGCAGCAATTCAAACAGGTGCAATTATGAAATTCCTCCCGTCTGGTTTCCAGCTCATTCAGTCTCAGCCATACTGCTCATCCTCCTCCCCAAGGCCGCCTCTCCAGCCTTGCCTATGACCAAAGTCTTTCATCTCTACATCTTCTATATCTGATTTTTTTTTAACTTCATTATCTCCACAGCTGCTTCTTCTCTCCAAGTTACAAATACTTTGAGGTCTCTTCCCTTCTCTGGACATTTTTCCCCATTTGATCTTGCAATTTTTTTTTTTTTTGCCACATTTTGTTTTGATACTTTTGGTACATAGTCCCTGCTAGCCTGAAGATCACTACATAGCCTTGGCTGGTCTGGAATGTTCGTTGCTTTTTATGGTCTTAGCCTCCCAAGTGCTGATAATAGGTGTCCATTCCTAGCCCCAATCTCTTTATTACAAAACTTTTGAAAGAAAATGGCATACTTGGATGTTACTTTAGTCACTGAAGTTTGACTCAAGCCTCACTTAGCTGTGGCAGTCACCCTGAGAAAATGGCAATACTCTCTGCCTCCCCAAGTTCACCAGCCCCTTCTTAGCTCTCTCCTCGAACTTGTGAGCCCCCTGGTTCCTTTCCTGGCACATTCCTCAGGACCAGATGACCTCTGTCCTTCTTACTCTCCGATTGCTTGCTTCTGACTCCGCTCTTGTAGGTTTTTAGTCCTCCATTTCTATTCTATATGTCTCTTTGTTCTTCTGTCCACAAATTCTTCCTAAAACTCTTCATCATCTTTGATAAATTCATCATTTTCCAAATGCCCAAAGAATCCTCAAATGTATATATGAGAACTCTTCCTCAGTGGTATTGAATAGAACCTCCTGTTAGGTTGAAAATATTTTTTCTGCGTTGTGTAATAAAGTGGCCACTTGCTATTAAAGACAGGGAATCTGGCTGATATTGTTAATAGACTTTTTAGTCTTAACTGTTTTCAAATCTAATGTCCATATGTGGCATAGCTTAAGACCATATGATTTAAATCTATCAACAATATGCTTATTCTTCTTAGTTACAACAAATAAAGTTGTGTCCAACCCCTAGTCATTTCCCATTCTAATATCCCTTATATTTTAAAAAGCATTCATTAATTATTCAAATCACACACCTGAATCATATTTCACCTCTGTCTTTTCCTCACTCTGACAACTAATTGAGTGTTTCTGTTGCTAAAATCTGACCCTAGCTTTTACTACTAATAGCTCTTTCCTCCCTGCATTCATTATGAATGACTTGTAATACACACACACACACACACACACACACACACACACACACACATACACACTCACACACATTTTCATAGAGGACTAAGCTTGGCCTTTGCCATCTTAAATGCCGTGACACATCTATTTTGTTATACTGTATTCTCTACATCTAAGGAGGTAAATCTAGTTTTTATTGCCCATCTTTTCATCTCATCCCATTTGTTTGTCTAAGTCAAGAATTCATGTCTTTCTACAGTGAGAAATCAGAGTCTAACAACAATTTCCCCATTTTCAGTGACTTCATTTCATCTTTGTCTCTCTGTAGAGTAGACATGTGTGGCTTCTCAGAGTTTGGTCTGATCAAATGTGCTTGTGACTAACTCCCTTCTCAGCACTACAGCTCAGTTATTTCATCCTTTCAAACCTAGTTCCATGCTCATATTTTCCCAAGAGGCATGGACTATGCCAATCCCATTCTCTGGCTATAGTTTTCTCCTTCTATAATATGCATTTACATTGTGCTCCTTTTATTGCTATTAATTGTCATATAGTTATGCTCGCCTCCAATTCCTGCTTCAGAGAGGTACATAGTTCCTTGAAGTTGGTGGTAATGATTGCACTGTCTAACTATGACATCACTGCTGCTTTCTTCATGGCTGTGACCCAAGAAAGCAACACTTGATCAGCTGGTCACTGCCTACCATCTACTCACTTGTGTTCCTTTGGTATTTTCTGACACTCTGCTATATTCCAGGTCCTCTATAGACAGCAGGGTTATGAAAGAAAAGATGACCTGCACTCCAGGACTTAACATTCTAATGGAAGAAAACAGACTTACAAAGCAAGTATGTTCAATAACATATTTCAGATGGTAAGCTAGGGATATGAAAAGCGAGGGAAAGATTTTCGTATTATCTATGGAACAAGAGATGGCTTCAAGCAAGGCTTCAGACAAGAAGGAGATCAGTGGAGCAAGCTTATTCTGCCTTTGTTGCTGTTGGAAGCAAAATGTTCCAAGGTCTGATAGGACCACTAGTTGAAATGCCCAGGGCTAAAACAAATCTGGAGACTTTGACCTTCAGTGATCAGAGTAGGAGGTAATGACATGATCTAATTTAAAGAAACAAATGATCTGCTATTTGGGGAAGTTGCCATGAAATAACCTGGAATTTTGTTCAGATCACCGTGGCCTGTTTTTTAAAAAATGGAGCTTTTATGTGTCAGGTTCAAAGGAGCCCATGCTGGAAACAGACTTTCAGAAGCATGGTATATAGAGAGGGCACCTGGGGCACATCTATGCAAGGTCTCTGGAGAACTGATAGTTTGTTAAATTTGTTGAGCTCCTACTCTGAGCTGGTAATGCTGCAGAACCTGAAAGCTCTAACAATGAATATGCACACAGAAGCCTCCTCAAGTTTACTTTGCAGTGGGAGGATATTGGCACCCAGGAATCCTTTAGTATACTAGAAAGTGGGGATTCTATGAAGAAAAATAAGTGGAGACAGAGGAAGCAGGTGAGCTAGCAGAAGAGCAACTTGCTTTTTAAGTAGTCTGATTACAGAAGGTATCACTTAGAAAAAGGGAGTCAATGCAACACTTGAGAGCAATGCTTATACAATGAAACAATCTGGGAGAATTTCAGGCTGAGTAGAAAGCACGTGCAAATGCCCTGAGGTGGAAGTTATCTCCTCTTAAGGGACAACATGGGGGCCAATATGACTAGAAAGGAATAAAATAGGGGACAAAATGTGAGGTCAGTAATTAGAGCACAGACTATGTTGAGCATATGCATTCTTGTAAGCGTGTTATAGTTTAGACTGCAGATGGGGAAACACTGGCACTTGACAGCATGATCTGCCTTAGGCATCAATGAGATAGCTCGGGCTGCTGTGTGAAGTGTATTCTCTGGAGACTCGTGTGTAGAATCAGGAATGGCAGCGCTGGCATGCTTTCCAATACTCCGAATAAGAAAAGAAGTGGCCTGGCTCAGAGTTATACCAACAGTAGGTAGCAGTGAGCTCAGAATCTGGATAAAATGGGAAGATGATGTAAGAAAGATTTGCTAATAGATGAGATATGGAGGGGGAGGGAGAGAGGGAGGGCAAGAGGGAGGAGAGAGAGAGAGAGAGAGAGAGAGAGAGAGAGAGAGAGAGAGAGAGAGAGAGAGATTTCTTGCTGGTCACTAAGATATTCATATATTTCAGCAAATACAAACTCTGAGGATAGGTCAAGTTTTGGCTGATACACGACAGAGCCTGCTGAATGTAAGACTGCGTTCTTTACATGCCCATCCAGTCAGAAACCAGAGCCTGCCCTGTCCTGATAAGGCCAAGTACGGGTTCTCACACACAGGAAACTCGTTTTTGAGTGACATAGGAAAAGATTAAGACAAGTCTCATGGAGCACACAAAAGCTACTCATGACCTTGTGTGCATCCTCACTCAGTATCCAAGGGAAGGAGCACTGTCCTCTGCTGTCGGGAGCACAGACGAGGGGAGGAGAGAGTGTGGAGGCCTAGTCATTTCTCAGGTGGGTTTCTGTGACACAGAAAACAAAGAAAATTCCCACGATGCTCCAGTATTTCCTGGACAATGTTTTAGAAGTTAGTGTTGCTCACCAAGAGTGTGTAGTAAGTGGTGGTCTTCTGAGTCACTGAGAAAGTTAGGGCTATAAAGATTTATTTACTTTTATTTTATGTGTATCAGTGTTTGTTTGCATTATGTAGGTGCACCGTGTGTGTGTGGCGGGGGGGGGGAGTGGTGCCTAGAGAAGGCAGCAAATTCCCTGGAGCTGGAGTTATGTGTGGCTGTAAGTCATCATTAGGGTGCTGGGAACTGTATCTGAGTCCTCTGTCAAAGGCATAACTGACCTATCTCTTTAGCCCCGCCCCCTCCCAAAGTTAGGTTTTAATTACACGGGGAAGAAGAATAGATTCAAATTATCCAGGCTAAGCAGCTCAGGCTTAGACTTGCAGCTATTCAGTTTTAAAGTGGGCATAATGATAAATTCTACCTCTATAGCTCTGGAGAAAAAAAATTTTTTTAAAAGATAATATATATGAGAGTGCTCTCTCTATCATCTGTCTGTCTGTCTGTCTGTCTGGATTACAGTGTTGAGTGTGGAACCCATGCCACGCACGCCAAGCAAGTGTTCTTCAGCAACCATATCCCAGTCTCCGAAAGGTCTTGGGTGCCATACAAACCTTAGCGATCGCCATTCTCGTGTATCCGCTTGCATTTCTGAGTGCAGTGGAAGGTGCTGTAAATGGACTGGGGTCAGGCAGGGGCATTTTAGTCACATTCCTTGGCTTTGGGAGTCTAGATTTAGTCCTGGGTGATCTAGAAGCAGCAAGACTCAGTTATACCTCTTGGGCTACATGAATCCCCAAACTCAGCCTTGGAGGAACGATGGGTCCTGGCAGTCCATCAGTAAACACTTGGCTTGTAAGTACTGCCACCGAGAGACTTAATGAGTGCTAGATTATGTAAACTTCCAAAATTGTCATACCGGAGCATGAAATCTGCACTGGCACGGAGCAGGTGGGCCCATTCTTAATGAAAATATGCTTGGGAGCACTGTCCATGTATTGAACTTGGGATATAGGGTAATTATACTTGATGATACAAATGGTCCCTTAGACTACCTAATGGACTGGCTGAGCAACAGCTGCTCCGTGGAAGTAACAAGAAGGAAGTGATCAGGATGACTGTCCTTCATATATTGAGATGTTGCACAGACTTCTAAGTCATTTGATTGTCCTGCACAGAAATTTCAATTAAAATATCCCCGTGCACAGAGCCAAAAGTAAATTATTATACTAGGTATTTGAAAAGATTTAATTGGAATTCTGCCTTGCTTTTCTCTTTTTAAACTAGCGCCCTGTACTGTTTCCCACTGACAAAGAAACAAGTGAATTGTTCTGATTTAGTGGGTTAAAGTTACCGCAGAGGGACTTAATGTCTGTGCTTCTCCTTACAATGTTTCCGTGCAGACTCTTCTTGTAATTGTCACAGATCTGCACTACCTCTATGGGTAACAATGGAAATAATGTGCCTCCTATTAGCTGAGCACATCTTCACAGAACAATATGAGTCTGCACCTTTGCTACTTTGATTGAAGTTGACCAGCTCAGTGTGACTGCCTTTTGGAGCAATGAGAAGTTCTGATGAACCACCCATGTGCTGGAAACTATCTCCAAATAAACAATGGTTGCCTAGAGTCATGTGTGTGGCTTTGAACAAGAAGATTT
This sequence comes from Acomys russatus, assembly GCF_903995435.1. Lineage (NCBI taxonomy): Eukaryota > Metazoa > Chordata > Mammalia > Rodentia > Muridae > Acomys > Acomys russatus. The sequence goes on along the minus strand of NC_067150.1, from coordinate 44,074,590 downwards.
TTCTTTTTCTCCCGTGTGAAAACAAAAACCAGGGAGCAGAAAGAAAGTTACAAAGGCTAAAGTTGACCTTGTGGGACACTTGTAGATCCTGCTTGTTTAAAGCCCATTTGTAGTTACTTAAACACCAGTGGGTACGAGATGGTACTAAAAAGGATGGCATTCAAAGCAGGATGGATAACCAGTTAGTTGTAAACCAGTGTGGAATTAGCAAGTGGACAGTGGATGGGAGCCAAACCAGCTTATTCAACGGTCAGCTTGACAGTGCACCCAATCCTTGGGTTTATGTGTTTCCCAGGCCCCAACCTCTCTTTTTTTCTTATTGAAACAAAGTCTTATGCCTTGAATCTACTATATAGCTGAAGTTGGCTTCAAATTCTTAGTCTTCCATTGCTCCTGGGGTTATAGGTATGTCCTACCACCAGGCTAATTCATGAATTCTCTAATTTTTCACTTCTCAGTCATCATTTCTGCCTGTGTCTGTGTATGTCTTGTCTTTGCCCCTCCCTGCTTCCAGCTATATTTTTCTGCTTCCATATGGGTCCAACACAGCCACCCTGACTAAAGATGATGGAGTCTGCTCTTAGACTCTTCCGTTAATATTACCAATTTCCACATATTGGGGCCCACTTGACTTCCTCCATGTTGATGACGTTACTTTAGACCCAGCATGACTAGAATTGTGAATGAGTTCTAGAATCCCAAGGCCAGGAATGGGCACCAAAGTATTAGCATAGTGTGGTTAGGAGACCTCCTTAGAAAATTAGGTCTGTAGACATTCCTATTTCCCCCCCCTTAGTGTCAATGTAGCTACCCACTTCCCATTGAGGCTAGTGGATATTCTTCCTCTATCCTGGGGCTGTTTATTTCAATTGTCAATTTGATTGGATTAAGAAACACATAGGGCTGGGTGTAGTGGAGCATGCCTTTAATCCCAGCACGCCAGAGGCAGAAGCAGGAGAATCACTGTGAGTTCAAGGCCAGCCTGGTCTACAAAGTGAGTCCAAGACACAAGGGCTGGGGCCCTGACTATATAAAAAATAGAAAAACTGAGCGCTAGTCACGCTCTTCATCTACTTCTTGGTCAATGCCAGGGTCCAAGCTGGTCCTGAAGCCATACTTTTCTTTCTGTGATGAGATACCATTTCTCTGAACTTCAGGATAAAATAAATCCTTCTCCATCAAATTGCTTGGATATTTAGTCATGTTAATGAGCAATGTAACTGGTTCAGATGCCCACCACTCCCCCTAGTTACTTTTAACTACCTCTTTCTCATTTGTGTCTCACTAACTGAGATCCTCTCAGTCAGCTTTGTCCTTAGTGATACGATCTAGTAAACTCAGAGTTGACAAAAAGTACTTGTTTCCATAAGAAGTCTCAGAGCAGGGAACCAAATGATGTGGCTGCTAGGTGCTTAGCCTTTCCAGGATAAAGGTTCTTTCTGAGCTAGCACTTTAAAAACATCCTCAGGTAATTAAAAAAATATTTGTTTGCTTTATGTGTATATGTGTTTACCTGCATGTATTTGCATATACCATGCATTCAGGAGCCCATAAAGGCCAGAAGAGGACATAAGCTCCCCACACCCCGAATTAGAGTTACAGGCAGTTGTGTGAGCCACCATGTAGATGCTGGGAATGAAACCCAGGTCCTCTAAGAGTGCTAAGTGCTGAGCCATCTCCTGACTTCTCTCCTAGGCCATTTCTATTAACACTAAAGTTATAGAGCACCGATGAAGGGCAGGAACCACAGTAGATGCAGATTACCTTAACTGATCATGATCCGTGTTGATTGTGTTTCCACAAGAGCCAGTGTCTGATGCCTGGGAGTAACTTCACCTTGAGCTATTCACCTGATTTCCCCTCACAGCTGTACTCAACAGCATTTTCTCTGATACTCAGGTCATCAAGGAAGAATTCAGCCTTAGCAAACATCCCTTGCCTAACCCCAGCCAGAATTTAGGGCCTCAGATTAGCAAGTCCCCATGTCTCCAAGCACTAAGCATCCTTCATTTCACTTACTAAATCCAAGGCTTCTCCTCTCTCCCTCTGTTGGGGACAGTAGGCCATATGGCCAATGTTCAGCCATCTTGTCAGAGTCTGCACCTTTAAGTCTCTGTTTTTCCCAGAGCTTGCCTTTCACCAGAAACTAGCTGACCCTGTTGTGGGTCAGCAGTTAGACTGAAGACAGATAGAGATGGAGCGACCCTGTTATGGTTTAGCAGTTAGACTAGACAAAGATGGAGCCAGGTACCCTGTGTGGCAGGACATTATGACCTTGCCTGGAATTCCCTGTGTTTTGAGAAAAGCCTGCAGCTGGGTTGCTATAGCAATATGCTTCCCTGCCTTCTGACTTATAAATACTGCTGCCTGACTAATAAAGTTTGAGAGCTTGATCAATCAGACTTGCTCTCCTTCTTTGTGTCTTGCATTCCAACAGGTGAACTTCCTCCTGAGTTTTAGTCAAACCCCGCAGGCCGGGGCATCCCTCCACTTGTAGCACACTTGCATGGACAACAGCTATCCATCTTCTCAGGAGACACATTGAAGATGTTAGCTACATTGTGCCCACAGAGCAAAGAGATCTAGAGTAGGGCGACTCGTTCCTTTATGGTAATGAAGGAAGGGAAGTAGGTCTGTAACTTTAGGAAAAGAGATTTTAAATAATCATTCGCCGTATTCCTTATGCTGTACTGAGTGAGCCACACAGCTCTAGATTGGATAGTCAGTCATGTCAGTTAATGCTTTACAAGCACCTGTGATTTGGAGATACTGTCAGTGGTCAGGAGAGCAGGGGGCTCCCCAAGCTCCACTGATCTCTTCTTCTTCCATCTTGATTCCCAACTTGAAGAACAAAAGTGGGCTTCTGAGAATGGAGCCTATATGGCTTAGATGGAGAAGGGGGGAATTCTTGGGGAGGGCAATGCTTTGTGAGTTTACAAGTTCCTGTCAGTGCTTCACTGGGCCTTGGAGGAGTGCTTCTGGATGAAAGTATGCCCGCTGGAAAGATAGAGACCATGGTAAAGGGCTGGGAGAGATGGGATGTGGCTATCACAAGTGCTAGGAATGACTTTTCATTATGATACGAATGCATGCTCATTATAGAGAATTTGGAAAACACAGGCCCACAGAGAGAAATACAGCTGCCTATAATTCCACTAGCCATAATAATGACTTTATATTGGGTTGTATTTCTTCTTCTTCTTCTTCTTTTTTTTTTACTCATGGCCATTGCTAAATATCATTAAAAGCACAGTTTTAATGACTTCTTCAGACAAACATGGGCATTCTCAGTTATATAAGACTATTAAGTTGCTCATTTTGGCTATTTCTAATTTATAGCTATTAAAAATAACAGCTATGAATATGTATTTACACACATCTTTATATCCTAACACTCAGAATAAATTTCTCAAAATGGGATTACAGGGTAAAAGAAATGTATGACTTAAAAAAAAACTACTCTTCTGGTATCTGTTACTAATTGCCCTCTAGAAATCTTGTTTCTGCTCTTGACTGCCAGCAACGAGTTTGTCAGTGCAAATGGGCATTGCAGATTTGTAGATGGGGTAGTCAGCATTCTTCCAGGTATGATAACAGTTAGGAAACCTTGATTCAAGTTGGCGTAGGAAGAAACAGGTTTATTGAATCTATGATTGGAGAGTCTCTTCTCTTTAGTTTTGCATTCAGGTTAGGAGGACAAGGCAATAGGATTAAGATCTCAGCCTTGGTGGGAATTGGCAGGTTCCATGGCCCAGAAGCAGAAGAGCAAGCCCACCCTGGTCAAGCTGTCTCTTCCAACAAAGGTATATGACTGTTGATGGTGAAACCACCTTACCCTTCATATCCTATTAAACCCCGCCACTTCCAAAACCTTGGAACACAGCAGACAATGATGGGATCCCATCACTATGATCTTACTTTGCCCAGCGTCAGTTACTGTTGAGGCTTAAGACATATTTTAAATTATTGATTGGTTGTCTATACTTCTTCCCTAGTGAGCTTTTTCTTCAGTCCCCTTTCCCTACAAAACCATTTACTGGACATCACATTTAAAGTCATGTAGGCCTGTCAATCTAGTGATACTTTCATCTCACATGAGAAGTTGGAGAAGTTTATACTACAACCCCACCCTCCCCAAAATTCTGGGTAGACTCTCCCCTTCTAAGTTGCTTCCAAAGTTGAGAAATGTTAATCTTTCATAATACCCCTACTCTGTCTCTTCCACTCTCATTTCACACGTGAACTTCACTTTTTCTTTTTTTTTTTTTATTCTTCTTTTTTTTTTTTTCATTTTTTTTATTAATTTATTCTTGTTACATCTCAATGTTTATCCCATCCCTTGTATCCTCCCATTCCTCCCCCCCCCCCCCATTTTCCCATTATTCCCCTCCCCTATGACTGTTCCTGAGGGGGATTACGTCCCCCTATATATTCTCATAGGGTATCAAGTCTCTTCTTGGCTACTTGCTGTCCTTCCTCTGAGTGCCACCAGGTCTCCCCCTCCAGGGGACATGGTCAAATGTGAGGCACCAGAGTACGTGAGAAAGTCGTATCACACTCTCCACTCAACTGTGGAGAATGTTCTGACCATTGGCTAGATCTGGGAAGGGGTTTAAAGTTTACCGCCTGTATTGTCCTTGGCTGGTGCCTTAGTTTGAGCGGGACCCCTGGGCCCAAATCTGCCTATCATATTGTTCTACTTGTAGATTTCTAGGACCCTCTGGATCCTTTTATTTTGCTGTTCTCCCATGCGTCTCTCATTTAGAGTCCCAATAGGATGCCTTCCCCTCTGTCCCAGTTTCCTGGTAAGTGAAGGCTTTCGTGGGACATGCCCCTTGGGCTAGTATGCAGATATAAGTGAGTATATACCATTTGATTCTTTCTGCTTCTGGGTTAACTCACTCATTATGATCATTTCTAGCTCAATCCATTTATCCACAAATTTCGGGAATTCCTTGTTTTTAATAGCTGAGTAGTATTCCATAGTGTATATGTACCACAGTTTCTTTATCCACTCTTCTACTGAGGGACACTTAGGCTGTTTCCATGTTCTGGCTATTATGAATAAGGCTGCTATGAACATGGTTGAGCAAATTTTTTTTGTTGTGTGCTGGAGCATCTTCTGGGTATATTCCAAGGAATGGAATAGCTGGGTCTTGAGGAAGCCCTATTCCCATTTTTCTGAGATAGCACCAGATAGATTTCCAAAGTGGCTGTACTAGTTTGCATTCCCACCAGCAATGAAGGAGTGTGTGAACTTCACTTTTTAAAAAAAAAATTGGTCACTGCAGGGTCCTATAGGATATCATAAGTAGCTCAGTAAACGAAGCACGTACTCAGATGCTGAGAAAAAATAGGATGAGATGAATATTCATGATCACTCAGAATGAATTAAGTCAAACAGTCAGCCATTTGTCAGGCAAGGTCAGTGCAACAGCACGCCTGACTCACGGGACTCATGTACGATCCTTTCCTTCCTGGCTGGGGTAAAGACAACCATGAGCTTGAGAAAACCACAGAGACTGTATCTGTGCACAGAAATGCATCTTTGCTGAAAAGCAGAAATGTATTTACTTCTTGGTCGTCTGCGACACCATAGCTGTGCTTACAGAAACAAATGAAGTTATGCTTGGGTCGGCCCTACTCTTAAAGAGCCCAAGGAAATGTAAGCAGACATTTCCTTTAACAAATGGCAGTTCCTCTGTTAAGCAGCTCTTCGCCATGCACCTCCCTTCTCTGCGGCTGGGGACCAGCAGGGCACTTGTTATTCCCAGGATCCACTAAGTCAATGAAACGAAATGAGAAACTTTGTTCTTTCCAGCATTGTGCTGACAAATGGGTTAGATTTTTTTTTTTTTTAAATTTAAGTCAGAAACACCTCACTGCTTTGAATTATTGATAGGAGAAATTGATTCTTGAATGTCGCCTTTCTGGGGCCATAACTAAGATATGTCGCCTCTTTGAGTGTTCACCACAGCAAAGTTTAGCATTCCAGATCCCCCGTTCTAGCCACTGTTGCTAAGTGTTCATTCGAGAAACTGGTTCAGGTCTTACTTTGTGCAGGGATGACTTACCGATCCTCAGCAATGACCCCACCCCCCCAGTCTCCTCATAGATAAGCACATAAGTGATTTGCTAACATTTTATTGGGTTACAAAACTGTTTTACATCTCAAATTATACAAGTACTACCTACAAAAAACGATTGCGGCTATTAATGGTTCAATAACCAGGATTGAGATATGGGCACTGTCTGGCATTTAACAAGTAAATTTTGTGTACTTAAGCAAAATGACAAGCAAATTTATCTTTGGGTCAGTACAAGGCATTAGGAAAGCTCTCTCACAGAAAAGACACTTGTTTTAATTAACATTCTTATTCCTTCTTGACCAAAATGTTTAAAGAGTTTTATTATTCTATGCAGTTTGACCTACCAAACTCAGAACAGTATTTAGTTTGAAAAAAAAAAAAAAAAAAAAAAAAAAACACCTCCTTGAAAGTTAAATAGTAAGAAAAATGCAAATTTTGGAAAAATATAATCAGTCTCAAAGGAGGTCATTCCTATCTTTACAATTTGCAAACCTAGCAAAGTACAGCAAGCTGTAGAGTTTTGTAACAAGGGGGAAAATCCCAGTGCGCAAAGAGAAGAGGTGTTATTACTGTCTCAAGACCCAAATGTCAAAGCACTGGGAAACACAGAGCAGAACTGTTTTCAGCTGCTCGCTGGAAAGGCCAGTAGCCCCTTTGATAGGCAACAGGGTGGTTTGTCGCTGCGGAAGTAAAAACTGCATGTGCTTCCAGAGCAGGCAAGTGCAAGTGTGACCCAAGAGACTGCAGCTGCCCCTTGCCTGATTTGTGTGGCACATTTGCTCCCAGCCTCCTGTCCTGCTGTAGGTCTTTATCCTCTTTGAGAGAGAGGAATGTAGAAGACAAAGAAACATCTTATGAACTAAAAAGAACTTGGTGTAACCCTCTAACACACATATATATATATAAGGACCACAGACCACAATATTGTATTTACAATTTCTTTTTCTAAAAGAATAGACTTTGGGTGTTCTTGCCACAAAGCAAGGGGTTGGAGGTAAACTGTGTGAAAGGATGGATGCTCATTTGCTCACTTTAGTAACCATTTCAGTGTGTATGTGGATGACCAAACATCATGTTTTATGCCTCAAACAGACACACACACACACACACACACACACACACACACACACACACACACACACACCATCGTGATAAAAACCATCACAGTCATGCCATATGTCTAGGTAAAATTACTGACCTTTAAAAACTTGATTTTATCATAGCAACACAGAGATAGATGAAAGCAGAGACTCAAGCACTCTAAATGGGGAAGGAAGGGAGGAAAAGAAGGAAGGAGAAAGACATAGGAAAGGGTGTAGTGAGGTAGGAGTAAGGAGGATGGGGGGAGGGGGAGGTGGTAGATATTATCACTAGAATCAAATGAGCCAAGTTGGTTTCTTACCCAGCCTCAGTTTTTCATCTGTTCCCCTTCCTTAACCCTTCTCAGGCACTGTCCTTTGCATTGCTCTTCAGAGCCCTAATAACACCTACAGCTCCCCATACCAGAAGGGCCTGTCCCCAGGCCCACTGACACATCCAGGGGCCCCAGTCAGAGATAGTGGGTTGCAAACTGGTCGGCTAAGGTGAGGGTAACTTTGCCAATGGCCCCTTTCACTTTAGGGAAGGTTGAATTTCAAAAACATTTTGGGGGATGCTTGCAATTAATTTATCTACTATTATGAGTCTATTATTTAATCATTGCCCTTCCGCTGGGGTTTAAAATTACCATTATTTTGATCTACTGAGAAAGAGAAGTTAAACATAAATCAAAAAGACCTAATAGGTAGTAGATGATAGACCCCCTTACTGCCTTTCTTCCTTAAGAATCAGCTAGTTGGTCCACCCTGTAGCTGGGTGAAGGTTAGAATAGAGAAGGGACAGCAAGTTCAGCCCCTTCCTGTAACAGTCTCAACATCTCAGAGTGAGCATATTAAGAGAGAGGGGGAATCTGAAGGAGAAAGAGCCTTCAGAGGAATCTCTAAGAAGGGATAATTTACTGACCTTTTGTAGGTTTCCTGCCTGGTTTCTTGGCACATAGGCAACCAGAGAGCAAATCATGTGGTGATGGACTTCCTGTCCTCATCCAAAAGCCTACAAAAAGTCAGAAAATGACTCCTTCTTAGGGATTCCTCTGAAGGCTCTTTCTCCCTCAGATTCTCCCTCTCCAGTACACTCACTCTGAAATGTAAGTTTGTATCTGCTTCCTTCTCCTGCAGTTATTGGTAACATTGGTCTCTCCCTCCCCAGTGGTGGGCAGTGAGGAAAGTGAGGACAGTAAAAAAAAAAAAAAAAAGAAAAGAAAAGAACAGTAAGAAACATTCATTTAGAATGTACTAAGCATAGATCTTTTTAGATAACACATTCTATTTCACTTTAGAGGGCAGCTATAGATTAGTTACACTTGAATTAAGTAATCACCTTCCCTCCATGTACTGCTAAAGCTTTGGGAGCCATCTTTATTTGTCAAGTAAGATGCCAACAGAACTTTGCATAGAAATCAAGTTCAATATAAGATGAGATGTCCAAGGCCCTTCAGCATGGGCCTTGGCACTGGGTAGATTTCCAGTAAATGTGGCGATTCATTGATTATGGAGGTATCACAAGTTACAGCATTGCTTTCTTTTAATTCGCTTATTTTTCAAATATTCTTTACAAGGCAGGCATAGTTGACCTGGGGTGACTCTGCTTCACTTAATCATTAATTTGGAAAATTGCACTGTAGTTTGGAAAGTTCACACATTTGGATGGGATAGTTTCCACTCTCAGGGTAAACTCTTTAATAGGATTTAAGCACAATCCTGGGGAAGGAAGATTATGACCAGTGACAATTGCTCCCTGTTTTCTTTGGACTAATCTTTGTTTTGTCCAGATCATTAAGAAACTGTGTCTGAGGGGATCAGAGGAAAAGAGTGTTGTGGTGGAGAGAGTTCTAAACTCAGACACTAAAATTCTTTTCCTCACAAACTTGAGGCCAACACACAATTTGGTTCCTACGTTGAATATGCTTGAATATACACAGGCAACCTCTGATATTTTTTCAAAGGGGGATATGTTACAATATCATAGCCCCACAAGGAAGCAGGATTTGAGTGGTGCCAACTCTATCAAATTCGGTTTCATTAACTCTGCAGTATGTATTGAGCTAGCAGGCTGAGTAAAGTGGGGGAAACAATATTGAGCATCTTTTATTCCTTCTAATGATATGTTGGAAAGCATTCCCTGTTCTCTTAAGTGCTCCCAGCTGGGACGTCTGAATAGCACTTTGACTGCATAGTTTGAACTGTTCCCTAAGACATTTCTTTCCTTTTTATATGAACTAATCCTAAAGAGCTTTTTAGAAATATTTTTCTTCATCAAACAGCCCTGTGGGTGATGATAACTGTGAGTTCCAGTGGAGAAAAGGTAAAGAGATGGGAGTAGTGGAAATAGACGGGAAAGCAGTGAAGAGAGGCTCATGGGAACAGAGGCCTGGAAAAGGAGTCTGGAAACTGTACATTAAGATGGTCTCTGTGATCACCAGTCCATCTCTGCCTGCATAAAGGGCAGTGGTCCCAAGGAAGAAAGCAATGGCTTCATGTCCAACAAGTCACACAGAAGCTCAAGTGACTCTCTTTTTAAAAAGATATCATGGTTTCAAGATGTACTGTTTCATTTTATAGTATTTAAAATGAACCTCCAAAAATGGGAGAGGAGGAGGATGGGGTAGGAAGAGCTGGAGAGGTCAGGAGGAGAAAGGGCTGCTACTAGGTCACTTCCTAGTTTGCCCTTTTAGTACTCATAAAAAAAAAAAAAAAAGAGACCATCACAGAGAAGGAAAGAGGGTATGATTGCCAGTGAGAGGGAGAGAGAGAGAGACAGGGAGATAGAGACACTGAGGAAGAACTGTGGGAAGAGTGCCAGCAGGATGATCGCAATTCACATCCCTTCCTGTCTTTCCTGGTGGCTGTTTCCAGTGGCTATTTTATCCCACACTTTAAACAATGCTCCAAAAGGCTACCCTGCAGGGATAATGGTCATGCCACTCTCCTGAACCAATTCAGAACTAGCCAGAAGCCTTTAGTCTGCTGCCAGCAAACCCAGACACACAATCACATACTCTGCATGTCACTTGTGAACTACAAGCTTGTTTTTCACAGTAATTTTCACAGCCAATGAAGGGTTCGTGTTTTTTTTTTAATTTGCAAACAAGGTATGTCCTTTACAAATATATATTCTAAAAGTCAGTTGTGGGACCAAGAAGGAAAGTAATTTTTAAAATTTATTGGAGAGGTTTCTTGATTCCACACACACACACATATAGGTAAAAAAAAAAAAAAAATGGATCCAGACAGAGGTGGAGAGAAAGAAGAGGAGACGGAGGAGAGATTAGAGGTGATAACAGGGGACAGAGAAGGACAAAAGGAGGAGGATGGAGGAAGGAAAGGAGAGAGAGAGAGAGAGAGAGAGAGAGAGAGAGAGAGAGAGAGAGAGAGAGAGAGAGGACATATATGATTGAGAATAGATGGTTCTTACCCTGAATCTATAATCCCAGAAGTGGCACAAGTAATTTCTGTTAAAATTCCATAATCTAAAAAGAGATCCCTGTGTCACCACCTGACCCCAGGAAAGGGTGCACAACCCTGCTATGCCTTGGCAGAAGAAGGGGTACAATGTTGGCGAAGAACCTTCCTTCCCGAGACGAGGCATGTGTACCTTCCCAGAGACTAAACAGCAGAGTGTTCCAGGCCCTAGATATTCAGAGTAACTATCGCAAAGGGTCCAAGGGAGGATACCATGGAAGGCCCAGGAGAAGGGCTCAGCCATGGGCAGAGCATGTACAATCCCTGTACACTATAGCCACTAACTTGGAATTTTCACCAAAGGGCACAACGAGTCATTAAGGCAGTTTGAAGTGGGAAATGATGGGATACATTTATTGTTTGAAGCTTTCATCCTGGTGAGGGATCCACAGAGAAGCAAGAGTGAATTTACTCACTCACTCATTTACTAGGTGTGGTACTATATGGCAGAGTTGACAAAGGGATAGTAATAGACAAATGATCTGACTTTGATTCAGTGGATTCAGGGATAGCAATGAGGAGCCTATTGTGGTACCCAGCAAGCTTTGTGGAAACATGAGAATACCACAGGGAAGATGGGGACAGAGAGAAGGGGAGCTATTGAGCACTGCTGACTGTACGCGATGAAGGATAAACAGTATTGAATGACAATATTCTTTCTAGCGTGGACTGCAGGTGCATGGTGACGACACTGATGACGTGGCAGTTACTCTGAAGGGACAGATGAGGGCAGGCAGAAAGCTAAGTGAGCTCCATTTTCCTCAGTGTGAAAACTCATCACTGACTCTTGTTTTCTATTAATTTTAATCACTTGCATTTGACAATCATTCTAGGCAATTGTTTGGAGAACAGTGCAAATATATGTCTACAATGATGAGGCATTCCAAGTATTCTCTGGCCTGTACCCCAGTGCTAATATGGCTTAGTAACCCCAATCCTTATCTCTTCCTTTAGGCTTTGGATGGTCAAGGATGAAGTTCCCTTTTCCTCTACCCCTAGGAGTGAGGAGATATTCGTTCATATGCCAACACATGTACTGATTCTGTTCAGAGATTGTTTTAGGCCACTGTATAAATTAAGAGTGTTCACATATTATTACATAGGGTTAAAAGGCAGGGGCTGTGTGCTCTGTACAGTCACATGATGGTGACCATGTGAACTTGCCTTAGCACGCTCATGTGACCTTCAGCATATATAGATCATGTGCAAGCATGGTTAATCCATGCCATGTCTGTATGTCTAATTCACACGTCCAAGAGAATCTTATGGACATTATATCCCCAAATATGTGAACGGAAATATGTATTGCAGAATTTATCATATTTAAAAAATTGAGACATCCAAGTATTGGAAAAGGAAGAACAGTTAAATATTGTATCTACAATAATGAACATGACCATATCATGACCACAGTCAATACTGTAGACAATTCTCACATATTCACGTGTTCAGTGAAAGAAACAATACAAGCAAGAACATTAAATGTCATCCGCTTTAACATGTCACAGTTGGCAAGGCCGACATGCTGTTTAGGGATGCATATACAGATGCTGAATAGCATAGAAAAGTAAGCATGAATATGATTAACCAAAAAGTCAGGGAATTTGTCACCACTGGAAGGGGGGTGCAGGTGGGACAAAAGAGTAAAACCACAGCTGAGGGCTTCTTGGGGCACTACCTGCACCGTTGGGTGAAATTAGCTGCTACATTTTGGTAGAGAGGAATTAATTTAGTTCTGTTTTTAAACTATGATTCCTGAGATTGTCTGGTTTTGTTACTTGTGATTCTGCGAATAGAACCCGGGGCCTCCTACGTGCAAGGCGAAGGATCACCTGTGCTACGTTCCTAGCTCTAGAGGCAGATTCTGAATACAGAGGTTAAAAATGGACATAATTGTAATTCAGGATCTCTATGTGCATAAAGATGAGGCTTGTAGTTGTGGGTTCAGATGAAGAAAGGTAGATTAAAAACTGACTGGTGCCAAGTCTCAGACAACATTGAGAAGACAGTAATACTTAAGAAGCATGGACTGGCTTCACGCTGGCCCCTGTGCCATCTGTGGGATGTGAGGATCTCCCCCGTTATTTCTTCCCTACATTCTGCATGGATGACCATCTCTTTCATTCTATTCTTCTAACCTGGCTTTCAGTTGCAGTATCTTTCAAGGATGTTTGTCCTCCATCAAAGGGTGGGACACACCCAGATTAGCCTCAGACACTGCATGTGGATGGTTTCCTCATGGTCTTTATGTTACAATCAACTACGTTTCTTCTTTGTAAGTTTTCATTGAATTACTTTATTGGATTGTTAGGGTGTTGTGTGAGATCTATATGCATTAACTTATAGCAAATAATGTGACGTGACTTTGAAGAAGGAAACCATGTTGTAGATGTACTCATAAATATATATATGTATTTTATTATCTATGTCTTACAATTCTGCTTGTGTACTGAACCAGAGAAAAGGAACTAGAAAACTGAACACTGGTGACTCTCAGTAGGAGGTGAATTGTCTTTCACAGGGACATGTAACGATATTGGGAGGTGTTTTGGGGATGTCATAATAAAGAGATGGATGCTATCGGCATAGCAATAGACACTGAGGACACTATAAAATGTTTCCCAATGTGTGAAAAGATCACTGCCACTCCAAATAGCTAACCCATCTGAATTGTCCATAGCACTCTTGCTGAGAACACTGGCTACACACCAAAATTAGAAATCATGATGCTCTGTCTCTGGTAAGGGTTCCAAAAGAGTAGGATTATGTTTTTAAAAAGTAATTCTCCTTATAATGCTTGTGTTTTAAATAACAGTTTTTCTCTACAAAATATTGACATACATGAGACAGCAATAAAAGTTCAAAATTAATATGTACTTACTACAAAAATAGAAAATATAGAAACAAGATAAAAGCCAATTAAAATCTTTCTAAAATCACTACTTAGAGATACTTGGTATTTTTCTTTGTAATTATTTTTTTCATGTATGTGTCTATCAGTAGATGTACAACTGATGTGCCTACCTATGTTAGGTTGAACATATTTTTCCATTCATATTATATTAAGAAACACCATCCCAAATCAATAAATTTTTTGAAAGATAATTTTAAGTGAATATAAGGAATTAATTTTATTTGGATAGTTCAGGGATATGTTTACATATAAAAAATTCGAGCTATTTCTAGTAATGCAATGTTTATATGTTTAGAATATATCCAAGTGGAGAAAAATTTCAGAAGCAAAGAGGATTATGGATAGAATATCCTATATTGTTTATTACAAAACACCAACCTCAAGCCCTTCACCGTGGTAATGACTTCTTTCTGCTATCAATACTGAACAGAATTAACAGAAATTTATAGATGGCACACACAGTTCAAAAGATAAATTAGAGAGCCGGATGGCAACTTAGAAAAGATATTACTTGGTCGTGTTTCACCAGCAAGAAGCCTACTAAAATTCAAGTAATTGCCACTTGTGGTTTAATTATTCCATTTTCTCAAGAACATAGTTTGGAGCTAAAGTATGCATACTGGGCAGTGATTAACCTTCAATAGTGAAGCAGAGGACACCAAATAGCTTGTTTAAACATCTCCCTTCTCAAAATGCCACGAAAGTGAATTAAGTTCCAATTTCTATTCATGGATTAGAGCAAATTGCTCATTATGGTCAGGCAGATAGAGACCTTGTGACAAGTGGGAGGACACCAGTTAAAAATGGCTATCTGCCAGGAGGCCTATGACAGTGAAAAGTGGGGAAGGTGAAGGACTGGAAGTCTTCCTTGTTGACAGGTGCCTCAACCTCCCAGGCTCCCACATGCCCTGTTAATTCACTCCCGCCTGATTTGAAAATGATTTGTCATCACCACCTTATTCTCACCGTCCAACCTCGGCCCCACACACTTGACTTGATATATCTTCAAGATAACCAGAAGACAGTTGGAGTTTGTTTGCTTACTAAAGTGCCATTCAGTCACAACCATATTTTTGTTCCTTTCTGGTGACAAAAAAAAAAAAAAAAAAAAAAGTGAGGTAATGGCTCTGTTGAGATAAGGCAAACCCAAAAAGAATCAAGTTTGGCTAACAGTGCAAGCCTAGAGCCAGAATCCCTGCTGATAAGCTGTGTGTAGTAGTGAGCTTTCCCCTCCTGATGCCCAGTAGTAACAGCACTAGTTCTCATTTCTTGGAACTGTTGAATACTACTGAGGTTGCTTCAACCTGTTGGTACTGATGCTATGAAATGGTCCAGACAAATTGTATTTTAGCAGTAGGGCCTATAAGCCCCAGAGCAAGGTGCCAGAGAGTTCCTTGTCTGGAGAAGGTCCAGACTCTGCTTTCAATGCGGTGCCTTGGATGCTGAATCTTTCAGAGAGGAAGGAAGCTGACTTCACCTGACGGGAAATACAAGGACACAAAGGCACAAACTCCCTCAGTCAACCCCTCTTATAAATGCATCCTCTATTCATGAAGGAGAAGCTCTCAGGGTCGAGTCACTTCTTAAAGGTCCCCACATCTTAGTATTATATCCTGGTCACAAGATCTGACATTTGAGAAGACCAGGCTCGTGGGGCACCATGCCGGGTACTGGGCACATGTTCAATCTAAAGGGTATTTTGTCTTCCTGTCCTGGTTGCTCAAGTTAAAGAAGGCTGTGATAGCTCAGGCGAGTCTTCTCCAGCAGAAAGAAAACCCAACACCTGTGAGGACATCGCGTGGAGGTTATCCTCTCACCATGGCCTGCTAGCTGCTTTTCAATGTGCTCTGATGCAAGTACCTCTTGGGAACCATCTTTCTAAGTATACTTGCTTTTAATCTGATGGAGGCAAATCTAGTCTGCTTTATAATTTCCTTCTCATTGAGGAGGGGGTAAATGGTTTTCTGACAAAATGCTTTTAGGAGGATTGGCATTTATAAACCAATTTATCATTTACTTGATTGTTTAACAAATATTTATTGGCTGCCTGCTCTCTAAGATAATGTGAGATAGGTAGATGAGTGAGCTGTAGATCCTACTGAGAGAAAGCCTATGGTTTAATAAGATAAGGAACCATTTTGATAGATGGCTGCGGAGTGGTGAAAGGCATTAGCAGGAGAAAAAAAGCCAACTGACCCCTTTCTCTAAATAGCCTTTTCCTGCCTCCTTTCTAAGGCACATCTGCCTCTCCTCGCAGCTGTTGGTTCAAAGCCAAAGCTGTGGCTTAGAGTCAAAATATCGAACATCTAGCAGGAATTCCTTTAGGAATTTGTCAGTCAAGTACAGGCTCTGCTTTCCTAGTCTCTCAAAATGTCACTGAGGCCCTCTTCCATTTCTCTGTTGAAAGAAAAATAGGTCAGTATAAAGGAAAATTGAATGATGTCTGAATGGATGCCAGGAATGAAATCAATGCTTTCTGGACACAGATCTCTATGAGGTCACCGTGATGAATTTCCCATCAGGCTGCCATGATGAATTTTCTAATCTTATTATGGCTTTCACTATGGTTTTTGTTTGCGTGGCCTGTTTGAATTAGAAGCTGAGATCTTTTTTAGTTGGGCTTGGAAATCATATAATTAGTTTGTAGAAATGCTTCCCTTCCAGAGGGAGGGGAATCTGAGAGGGCTTCTCAAGGAACCCATGGCCTCTCCCACTGGCAGAAATGATGGACACCACCATAGTGGAATCTAGTGAAGAACCTTAACCAAGCTTTACCATGCTGGGCTTCTGAGGCTATGGTGACTACTCCAGTAGTAGAACGGGCTACAGACTAAATCAGACATGCGGCCTATCTTAGACAACCTGTTAGAGCAAGAGGACCAGTACTTCAGCTCTGGAGTTAAGTATTTTACAAGTTGCTTCATCTCAGGACAAGCAGGCTATCTCCTAGAAAACTGTAAATGCACTCACTAGACTTGGGAATGTGTTCTTGTCTTGGTGGCCTCATGTAAATTGTCCATATGGATAGACCGTACACGTTGACCTCTGGAAGCATGCAGAGTAGTCAGATCAGCCTGGCCTTTGTGATACTTGCCTGGTCAGATAGTGACTTCCTTGGGACTTGTCCTCATATCCCTCCGAAGGTCATCATTAAAGCCTTTTAGTCTCAGGCCCCAGGCCCAGCTCTCTTGCATGCTGGGAATTCTTTTCTAACTCTGAAGGAAATCCGAGACTTTCTGGCGTCTGTATCATCACCGCCTTTGCTCTGCTCCTACCCTTGTCGGAGCTTCAAACCTAACAAGAGTGTTCTCACTGTATCCCTGAGGTTCAGACACTTACAGTGGACACTGATTACAGAAGTTGGCTCTCTACATTAAATTTTTATCCAAGACGTTTTTTGAGGACCAAACTTAGCCCCTGTATCAGACTATCTTGCTACAGCAGCCAGCACTCAGCCTTCGCACTCTTGCACGTCCCTCATCCCTACTCAGTTCTCAAGGTGAGAGATGAGGAGATGAGAGCTTCGGTGGTCAAGGGAAAGCAGAGCCCAGCTATGATCTTTCAGTCTTTATTTGCTTCAGTTGAATCAGATCGCTTTTTGTGCATCGGTATTTCTTACAGTATATGCGGATTGTTCGTGTCCTCTTGTCTTCACTCTCACCATGAAAGCCCAACGGGACATGTCACTCTACTTCTTACTGTTTTTTCTGTCACAGTCACAAAAGTCTGACCTTTTTGAATTTTCAGTACTGTGCACAATCTGTGTCTGTCCTTCTGCCCATTAGTGAGTGCCCACCAAGAGGGAATACTTTGCTTAATTGTGCTGTAATGAGACCCTGACATCTATACACTGGTCTAGTTTCTCCAAACTCAATTGTCTTGAGTTTATGTGTTTACAGTTTTTCAAGAATGTGGCCTCAGAATTCTAGGCTCTTTACTTCCCTTTTTCCCCCTGGGTGTTCAGTAGGTAGCTATGATGTGAAGGTCAACTCTTATTGGACCTGACTGAACTAGAATCACTTATAATATTAGTGAGATACAAATCTGGGTGTGCCCATAAGGCCATTTCCAGACGACGAAGTGAAGTAAGAAAGACTCACCCTGTAATGGACTGGTAGCATGCGTAGCCTAGGAACCCTGACAGAGGGAAAGATGAAAAGGAAGGCCAAAGCGTACTACAGTTTCCCTATCATTGTCTACTCACTACCATACTGTTAAGTGCTCTGCTTCTCCTAAACAGATTGGGTACCCTCTGACCACGAGCCAAGCGAGATCTTCCCTCTGTAAGTTGTTTTTGTTAGGCATTGTGGTCCCAGGGACACATGGGCTACTGTGTTACTCAAAGAGTCTTAGTCCACAAAAGTCTAGATAGATGAGAACGTGACTGTAGCATGTGCTTTTTTTCCTGTCATTTCTGAGGCAGCAGTGTGGCTATGAGGCACTACATCCAGTTCTCTAGTTTAAAGATGTGCTTGGTTGAAAATTTTGGTGTAGACATAAGGAAGCAGTGATCCAGGATGGCTGCATTCTGTTTCTACCTTTCTGTGCCTTTACCTCCTATGTGACAGGTCTGAAAGGAGCATCATAGAATCTCAAAGGATGTAGCCCCATGAGGCTTTCAGCATGCGAGGCTTCCTTGTCTGTATCACAGCCCTTTAAAATGCAACAGGCATATCTAATATCCATTGCACAAAGCTTGGTGTCTAATTGGTTCTAAAGGGAAAGTCGGAAGTGTTAAAATGTTTATATAAAAAGTGTACCTCACTCAAACTTAAATAAAAATGGGGAGGAGCAAGGAGGTAGCAGCCCAGGATGAATATGGCAGTGGCACCTCACAGTCATTCAAATCCTCGTCCATTCTTCTCTGTTAACTCATTCAGCTATGTTAGTTGTCAACACTCAGACATTCTAGCCATAATAGAAGCTAGGGAGGAAGGAAGCAGGAACAAAAATGCTTTCCCGGATGCGACGGCAACATTTTGTATTCGCCAGACACCAAGCAATATATATTTTAGCTGTGCATGCTATAACTCAGACAAACCAGTTCTGTGACAAGGAAGCAGAGGAAGTAGATATTGGGTCTACACTTTGGAGTTCTAACTCATTTGCTCCCACACTCCCAAAGCACTTAAGACTTCCCTGTTGCACGGCTCCAGGTATTATTCAAGCTGCACATCATGAGCGCAAGCATATGAATATTAGATTATCTCACCTCGTCAGCCACTTTTCCCTAAGAAGGTGCCTCAGTGTTTCTCTTCTAATTCAGATTCAAAATTGGTTTAAGAATTACTTCTCTGATGCTGTGCAATAATTTTTTCCTAAGCGGTTAATTGAAAATTTAATGGATACGTTTGAAACAATCCGCAGGTGTGACTTCCGGAGAACTCTGGGTTTCCTGTCGCTTTTCTATCCCTAGAGAACTGAGAGGACTGGTTCTCTGTGTCTTCCTTGACAGGTCTTCCCCAACAGATGAAGCTAAAGCCTTGTCTCATGGTGGCTACATTATTATTATTATCATTATTTATTTATTTATTTATTGGTAAACTGATCTTCATATTCCCCTAGTTTATAGGGATCATACACCTGTCTTATATATGCACTGTAGACTCCTGTTAAAGTCATAGTTCTCTGGAGGCAACAGTTACCCTGGCCCACAGATATATTTCCAAAACTGAGCTGCCTCTTCTGTCATTATGAGGCTAGCCAACATGGATCTAGTTTATGGGCACAGCTAGCCTAAGAGATAGAAGAAAGTGTGTGAGAAAAAAGTCTCTCCACAGAGGTGTCTCTGCCTCACAAGTCCATAGAATTCCTCCTAGCTAATTTTTTAAAATATGTATTTACTAATTTGTGTGTGTGTGTGTGTGTGTGTGTGAGAGAGAGAGAGAGAGAGAGAGAGAGAGAGAGAGAGAGAGAGAGAGAGAGAGAGACTGGGTGCATGTATGTGTCTTACGTGAGTACAGTGTCTACAGAGTTCAGAAAAGAACATCGAATCTACTGTATCTGGACTGGCAGGCAGTTGTGAGCCACCGTATGGGTGTTGAAGTCACCATGTCGTTACACCCAGGTCCCTTACAAAGTGCTCTTAACTTCTGAGTCATCTCTCCAAGCCTAAATTCAGCTCTTAGGGATTATACTGTTGTGATAAAACATTGACCAAAAGCATCTTGTGGGGGGGAAAGTTTTGTTTCACTTAATAGCTTATAGTCCATCATCCAAGGAAGTCAGAGCAGGAACTCAAGGCAGGAACTTATGCAGAGGCCATGGAGGAATGTTTACTGACTTGCTCCTCAAGACTTGCTCAGCCTGCTTTCTTACAGGCCAGCAGCCCAGAAGTGGAACCATCCACAGTGAACTGAGCCTTCTCCCATCAATCATCACTCAAGAAAATGCACCACAAGCTTGCTCAAACTAGCATTAGTAGGGGACGTTTTCTCAATTGAGGTTCCCTCTTTACAAATGACTCTAGCTTATGTCAAGTTGACATAACACTAGTCAACACAACTGACCCCTTGTCAACTTGACACACAAACACATCACTATTAAACCATAACTTTATCCTCCTTGTCTGCAAGATGTTGTTAATATCAGCATCACAATTCCAAACATTACAAGTCCTGTGGTCTTTAAAAAATTAAATTCTAAAAATCCTATCTTTTTAAAACATCAAACATCTCTCTAAAATATCCAAAGACTCTTAACTGTGGGCTCCTGCAAACTCAAAAGCAAGTTGAATACTTTTTTTTTTTTTAATTTCAGGGAGGAAGAATCATAACAGTCAAAATATGAACTAAGCAAAACCAAACTCCAACAGTATAGATAACTTAGAGTCCAGTGCCTGAGGTTCATTCACAGTCTCCTGAGCCCCAAAGGGCTTGGGCAGTTGCAATTTCCGGTTCTGCTGTTCACAGCACACACAGCTTGTCTAGGATCAGGCTGGCTCTAGTCCATGGCTACTGCTATCATTGACTATAACCTCATGGTACTGGCATCTCCAAAATGTTAGGGTCTCAGCAACTAGGCTGTATCATCAACAATAACTCCTCTTGGCCTCCTTTGGGGACACTGACCTTGTCATATGGTGCTGAGTCTTAACTTCTCTCCATGACCCTTCAATCCCAGGGTTTCTACTTCAGTTGAAGCTGCACATTTACCAATAGAATCATGGAGTCTTTCACGGTACCAAGCCTCAGCTACTGTCTATGACCCCTTCGTGCCTTCAAAACCAGTTAGATGACTCTTAACCCAACACCAAGCTAGGCTGCCAGTATGAGGTGAAGCCTTAGCAATCTCTAGGGTCCAGCTTATATATGTTTACCCCGAGGAAACACTTCCAAGCATATTTTACTTCAATGACGCCGGTCTCTTTTTAATCACCACTAATTTTTCATCTCTAGCTAACTAGCCAGCAATGATTGTTTCAGCAAACCAAAGGTTTCACGTTAGTGCTTCTTAATTCAAAATATTACATAAATGGCTGTGATAGCGTCTTTGCTTCCTTCTGAAGCTTCGCGGTTCACTATCTGCATTGCTCTCAGCATTTTGTTTAAGTTCCCACAACTTCTAAATACACAAGGGCTTTTCAAATCCAAAGTTCAAGGCCCTTCCACAGTCCTCCCCAAAACAGCATGGTCAGGTTTGTCATAACAATACTTCATGACTTGGTACCAATTTCTGTCTTAGTTAGGGTTTCTATTGCTGTTATAGGGCACCATTATCATAAGGAACTTGGGGAGGGACAGCTTTATAACCTTAAAGCTTAGAAAGCCATCACTGAAGCTGGGGGAGGAACTCAGGGCAGGAATTTAGAGGCAGGAACTGGAGCAGAAGTGATGGAGGAATGCAACTTAATGACTTGATCCTCGTGGCATGTTCATCCGTTTTCTTAGAGCACCCAGGACCACCGTCCCAGGGGTGGCACTGATCTTGGTGAGCTGGGCCCTTCCATAGTGATCATCAAGAAAATGCACCACAGGCATGCCTACAGGCTAGTCTAGTGTGGCTTGTCCCCAGTTAGGGTTCCCCTTTCCAAAACGACTCTAGCCTGTGCCAAGTTGACATAAAATTAGCCAGCAGAGATCCTCTTGTCTCTCATCATTCCTTCAGTGAGGCCATATTTTCTTTAGCACAGGCTTAGCTTTTTATCTCAAGCCAGGGACTTGAATAACAAAGTCTGACTGCCATGGCGTAACAACTGTGTTGTCACATTTTCATTGGTGTTGTTTGAGTACCCTTAACGAGATTCTTGTTGGAATCGGATTTCCACTCGGAGGTACTAAGCAATAAGATGGAACTGAACTTTAAGAGGTGATTGGGTCCTGAGGGTTCTCCCCTAGCGAGTGGAGTGGCACAATCATGGCATTGTGATGGATTAGTGGGTTCCGTGAGGCTGTTATTCGTCTGAATCTATCTCTTTATTTATCCTCTGGACATCTGATGCCCTGTAGTGCCTAACAGTCTGCAGGGACTCATCACCAGCAACAACACATTCCCAGATGTAACGTTTAACCTTGATTCTCCCAGCCTCCTAATCACAAGCTGGACAAAACCTTCAATTTTTATAATGAATCAATGTGATAATCAAGATACAGAAACAACAACCAAAGGAAGAAACTCTAATGCTGATGTTTCTGAACACAAAGTCTGTTTGATACTGGAAATGCTAATCAATTCTCAGAGATAGGAAATGAGTTAGATATGCGAAGGAGCTTCCTATTGTGGAGAGGGGACTGAGGGCCTTCACCAAGCTCAGAAGGTGGCTTCCTATACAAAGGCTCCCTATAGAAAGGCACAGATTGTGGGTATCCATCATTTTCTATGAGTAGGTGTTCTCAACTCAAAACACAGCAATGAAATTTGGCAAGGAAAGCTTCATTCTGAACACTAATGACTGTCATTAGTGTTAAGTCTCAGGCCTTCATGTCTGAGAGAGTGGGAAGTATGTACTTTGCTATATATTGTGTCAAAGAAGTTGTAGGTTAATGGTAAGTTTCAGCGTCTTTGTTAACTATGCCATTTTCACTAAAATTTTACAGTAGCTTTTGCCTTGTGTCTGCTTTTTATTTCTCCCCTTACCCTTAGCACAGTCGCTAGTAAACAATGAAGTGAGGAAAAGCAGACAAGAAAGAGAAGCAGGGAAGCAAATGGCACAGAAAAATCCCAGCCAACACTGCCCTTCTCTGCGTAACCAGGGGCTGCTGACTTGTAAAAGTCTAGCACATCCTAGAGAGCCTCTTGCTGCCCAGATCTTGCAGATGCCACAGTAATGACCTGATCAATAAGCACAATCTGCCTTGAGCAGATTGGCAACTTTCAAGCAGAGAATTGAGAAGTATAGAATCAGTGAGGGAATTGACTTATCGGGAAATTTTTTGCTTGCGTATGGAAATTTGTAAACTCATAGTGAATTTTCATATTTATTATCTCATCAGCTGACGAGACTGTTAGGTAACTAGAGAATGATTAGAAATTGATGATCACCATCAATGGATGAGCAATGTCGAGTTCATGGATGTTCTTTAGGTAGCCCAAGTTCATACGCCAAATTCTTATGTCTTGGAAGTGGGACTTCAGACCAGGACCCACAATTCTAGCGAAGAAGTCTTTGCAGAGGCTGGAGACACTCCTCAGTGTGTTAAGTGTGTGATGGGAAAGCATGACGAAATAAGTTTGAATCTCTGGTACCCACATAAAAAGCATGCCGTGGTGACATGTGCTATAACCTCAGCACTGGGGGCTTTGGAAACAGAGACAAGTGGGTCCTTACGTTTGCTGGCCAGTCACTCTACCTGATCCGTGAGTACCTGGTCCAGTGAGAGATGTCCTATCCCCAAAATAAGGTGAAGAACAACAGAGGAGGGATGCTGCCTTGACCTCTGCTCTCTCTTTGTGTGCACATGGACACATGTGCACAGATTCATACGCCTGAAAATACATAAACCACAGTGTGCACACGCAGAGGAAACGGAGTGTAAGTTTTTTTTTTTTGATAATTGCATACATGCATACTGTGTTTACATCATTTCGGCCCCATATTTCCCACTAAGTCCCCCATGTCTCCCACACTCCACCTCAGCATCATTAGCATCTCTTCTTAATTATTATTGTTACACACACACACATACCCACACAGTCCATTTATTGTTTATCTGTAGACTATGTACTTAAGGCTGATCATCTGAGATTAGATAAATGGTCAGGGCTGGAGAAGACTGATTTTCTTTCTCGGACCAGCCATTAATTGTTTGCGAATCTTCATATGGGGTGGATCTTGTGAGATTTCTCCCGTCTATATTGGCATGTCAAATGGTGTTGTCATTGGACAGGTCATGTTTAGATAGCCATGTTGCTATGACTTCATTCATGCAACTCCTTGTCATACAGAGAAAACACTATCTCACTGCAGATGTCCTCGTCTCCGGGCTCTTATGATCTTCGTTCCCTTCTCTTCTCTGATGTTCCATGAGCCTTAGGCACAGAGAGATTGTTCTGTAGATGTTTCTATTGGGGTTAAACAGTGCACAGTTAGTTCTTTACATTTTTGACCAGTTGCGGATTTCCTTGATGGTCTGTGTCTGCTTCAGAAAGAATTGTCACTGGTGAAGAATGAGAGCTACACTTGTCCGGGTACATAGAATGCAGCCAGTAACTGTCCTAATTTAGGAAAATGGCAGCAGTAGGATTTCCTCTAGGGTCCATGATCTCAGCAGCCACAGGTAGTTGACTAGGTTTACTTGTCCCTCCTCTTGAGTGGGTCTATTATGTGGATGTTGTCACCCTACTCCAAGATGTAAGTGCCACTATTGCAGCTTGGGCACTCTGCCATGCTGGTTGTGTAGACCTGGACTTGATCTCATAGCATCTAAAGCTGTGCATGTTACAAAGCAGTTAAGAGTCCAAATGCCTATTTATTAGATCATCTGAGCCCGAGGGTTGTTTTTCCTTTCTCTCTCTCTCTCTCTCCCTCTCTCTCTCTCTCTCTCTCTTTCTCTCTCTCTCACTTTCTCTCTGTCTGTCTGTCTGTCTGTCTCTCTCTTTCTCTGTCTGTCTCTCTGTCTCTCTGTCTCTCTCTGTCTCTGTCTCTGTCTCTGTCTCTGTCTCTCTCTCTCTCTCTCTGTGTGTGTGTGTGTGTGTGTGTGTGTGTGTGTGTGTGTGTGTAGCCCTGGCTGACCTGGAACTCACTCTGTAGACCAGGCTGGTCTCAAACTCAGAGATCTGCCTGCCTCTGCCTCTGCCTCTGCCTCCCAAGTGCCATCACACCTGGCTCTTTTTTGTTTTGTTTTGTTTTGCTGAAGATTAGCCTCTATAGAGCACTTGACTTTATTTTTTGGTAAAAACAGCACACGCCAATATTTAAATCAATAGATGCCATTGATAGATAGTTTATAAATAAGATTAAGAAGTACATAATACAATACACAGCACACAAAACTAACAACCTGGACACTGAATGCTGAAAATGGCTCTGTAGGCACTACTAATATTGTTGATGCTGCCTCAGCAGTAATAACAATTGCCAGAGTGATCAGTGTGCTAAGCACTGGTCTAAGGTCTTTTTCCATACTGACATAATCCTTACAAATTTGTAAGGTGCGACTACTGTTATCTTTCTGTCACTAATGTATAAGCTGACATGTAGCAGAGCTAATAAACTTACCCAGGGTTACATAGAGATAGTGTACAACTCTTGAGCATATGGCTTCAAGTTATTTTAAAATTATTTTTTTATTTTATTTACATGTGTATTTTGGCTGCAAGTATGTAAATGTACCACTTGTATTCAGTGCACGCAGTGGCCAGAAAAGGGTATCAGAAACCCTGGAACTATCAGAGGCCATGTGGATGCTGGGAACCAAACCTGGGTCCTTTGTAAGAGCACCACGTGCTCTTAATTACTGAGTTGTCTCTCAGACTCTGAGCTTATGATCTTAAGTACAATGATATGTAAATGCATATGTACACACCTTCACAGGCACACTGTGCAATTATTTGGACAGCTTTTTACATTTTCTATTTTTATATTATTAACATGCAATAGATATTATCTTAAATTTGCTAAATTTTTCCTCCACCTTCCTTTATTAATGAACATTTTAGCTTCTATTTTTGTTTAGAAAGAAAATGGAAGTGGAGATTTTTTTTCAGTATATCTCATCTGTTTCACTACTTTTATTTTTGGCTTATAGTCTTTTTAAATAACATTTAAATTTTTTCACGCAATATATTTTGGTTACACTCGTCCTCTCCTCCCAGTTTCTCCAAGGGCACCCTTCCTAAACAGCCAACATCATATCCCTGCATGTTCCTGCACACACAAAAAGTTAAATGAAGAAAGAGATAAAACTGTGGACTCCATTTTGTGCTGTTCAAGTACGCCTGCCCTGGGTGCGGTTGATGTACCCAGCACCATTCCTTTGAGTAAAACTGATTTTTCCCTTTTCCAGAAACTATCAATTGCAAGTAACTTCTCAGCTAGGGCAGGACTCTGTGCTTGCGTCTCCTCTCCATGCTGGAGTTTTGGTTGTCAGAGTCTTTGTAAGGTCTCTGGTCCATAATTCCTGTTGTGCCTGGAAAACACCATTTCCTTGGAGTCACTCATCACTTCTGACTCCAGCTCTATTTTAAGATACCTCCTTGGTCGTGGCACTTGCCTCTAATGCCAGCACTCAGGAGGCAGAGGCAGGTGGATCGCTGTGAGTTTGAGGCTAGCCTGATCTACAAAGCAAGTTCCAGGACAGCCAGAGCTACACAGAGAAACCCTGTCTTGAAATAACCAAACCAAACCAACCAGCCAACCAAAAACACTCTTTAAAAAAGCTATAAATTTCTTAAAGGAATTTAAGAAAGCTTTACTCCCTGATTAAATTGACATTTCCTTCCAGAATATTTATTTTTTTGGAGAAGGAAGTCGATGTCAAACGGACTTAGAGGTTCCCCCCTCCCGTCTGCTCCCCCCTTTGTTTCTTTTTTTCACTTAGTGACACACTGTAATCATTTCCCATGTCATTTAAAAACTTCGTGTTACTATGACAGTACTGAATATGAATCTGCATATTAAAAAAAGGGACCCAATGAGACAAAAAGATGTAAATAATAATGACTTGGTTCTGGGTTTGCCCCCATACCCGCCCTGTATACCACAGCTGGAGTTCCCTCAAATACAGAAGAGCCTCTAGTGGCTCAGCTGGTTAATTGTTATATTCAAGCTCTTCCTTGGGGCACATGTGACCTGAAGTGACCCAGATGCATTCATGCCTGTAAATCCTCTAGTCACAGCAATCTGTTCCACGTACCCTAAGCTCTCAAAGCTCGTCATGCCCTGGAACCTTCTTTTTTCTTCTCTTCCAGATTAGCCTAATTCCTTTCACCTCTGGCCTGTGCCCTAGAGCTACTTCCTCTGGGACGCGTTAAGTCCCACCACACTCTGAACTCTGGTCATATGGCATCCTTGAGATAGGGAGGCAGCCTGAATAGCCATCAAGTATCTGGAATGAATCCCTTCAGGGCAATGCATACCTCCATATCCTCTTAGCTTTCCTAGCTCTTCCTTTAGGGGTCAAACTCCACCCTTGGCTGAGCTGGTGGAGTCTCAGAGGAATCAGACTACAATTTCTCTGGGTCAAGAGTGACCCCTGAGGGAAGCATTTGGTGATAGCTTTTCTTCCCTCAGCCAGCTTCCTCTGTGCTCCCTGAAGTTCCCTGTCCAATAGCCAGTTCGTGCCTCAGAGGACTTTTGGGAAAGATTTCTTTCCCCACTGCCGTGATTACCAACAATTCTCTTTGGTTTATGCTTTACGATTCCCTGTAGCATAACATTCTGTTTTAGTTTTCTACATGTTGGTATGGAAAGAAGATGCAAGGGGAGCACTGAGAGGCCACAGGAGCACTGCCTCTGAGTTCTGCCTTAGATCATGCCTCCGTGGAGTTGACGCTGAGCCTAGGTGTCTCTGACCTTGAACGTCATCAGAATTTCTATTATATGGAGATGCTCAAGATGCTTTTGTGTTTCCTACTGACCAGAGAAAAGAGACAATATCCAGAGAGTGGTTAAGTGGTGGGACTTGTTCACAAGGCCCCCCTGTCTCCTCTTTCAGAGCATGGATAAGGTTCACCTCAGCAATGTGAATAATCCAAGACTTTACAGAAGACTGTTGCTTGTGGAAGTCAGTGTGCCTGTGTCTAAGACCCTCAAGGACGTATCTATATTTCCCAACTTTTTCAGAGTTATTTTAAGTTCATTTATTTATACTCTCTATCATGTTTATTTAGCCCTTCTATTGTTGTGAATGGAATATAGTCAACTGCTATTTTTTACCTTAATGTCACATTCAAAGTCAAAGTAACCTTGTCATAGCAGTTCTTTCTGTCTCCATGCAGATCTTTATTTTAAATCCTTTTACAGAACTGAGGCCGCTTCCAGAAACTACTATCTATAATGGCATAACTCTCAAAGCAAATGTTGTTCTAATAATGGAAAAAAGCCTCGGACAAGGGGCCAGGGTGGGAATTAAGGTTGCTGGGATGATAGCTCGCTTTGAATCAAATCATTTTCCTTCGAAGTCTCCATTTCCTCCTGCATCAGAGAATCAGTACATCGTTTCTATATCCAAGGGCTGATGAATGTCCCCACCGCTCCGGACTTACACATCTGCTTTTTCTAGCAGTGACTTGCTTTTAGTAAAAAGTCCTCCGGGGCTCAGTGTGGCTCAGGTAAAAATTGCCTTTCATCTATTTCCTCCTTGCTTCCCAGATAATCCATGGCTAAAATTAGCAGTGCTTAGTTCAGTAAAAATATTGTTAGAGCCGGCAGCCATGGAAACAGTGTTTGAGCAGCCTTCCCCTTCGGGGAGCTGTCTTGTGAAGGACATGCTCCATTGCTGATTGCATGGAACTGCCCACACTGCCTTCGAAGCTGGGCTTGGAAAGTACTGAAGACCAAAAGTAGAGCCTTCAAGAGAACTTCCTCCCCCCCCCCCCATATTTCCCTTCCTTTCACATTATCAAGGACAAGAAAATGCATGCAAATTAAGTGTTGAAGTTCTGCTCTTATGGAGAGTGTGGAGATCTGTTGACCTAACACCCTGCCTGCTGGTTTTTTTTTTTTTTTTTTTTTTTTTTTTTTGGTTTGTTGTTTGTTTTGTTTTGCTTTTCAGTAGCACTCATGCAAAATGTCATTCGTGTGAATGAATAGTTTTCTTCTTTATAGCACTTCTAAATGTACAAAAAGCTCCCATGCCTGCTGTTACTAAAGTCTTGTCATCTGTACAAGGGTACAATGAGAATCTCTCACTGGTCAGATGAGGAAACTGAGGCTCAGTCAAGTTTGCCCCCTCAACTAGTAACTGGAGGAGCCGAGATGAAAGCCACACTGGTCATCTCTGGTCAATTGGTCTTCTCACAGTCCCTGGCCTGTCTCCTTGTGCCTTGGGATGTCAAACTAACGTCCCTAAAGGCAGTATGGGTGGAGGTAGACCTGAATTTCCCATGGCTGATGTACCTGGCTAAATCGTCATGTGTTTAACCTTTGCTCTCCCAGTTTCTCCTCTTAAAGGGGAAGAGTTCTGGTGCTGTGAGCAGGAGCCAGTATTTAGATACTACATGCTACAAGTCACAATGGCAGGGCCTTGAGGTGGGCTAGTCATGTTGTAACCCTCAGTCCAGGACTGGAGAGAGATGCATATTTGTGTCTCACTCCCTTTCTTCTTTGTATCTAAGCCAGGACTCCAGCCCGTGGAATACTGCCACCTTCAATGAGGGTCTCGTCAACTCAATGAACTTAACCTAAGATAACATCCGTTGCAGTCATTCCCATACACTTGTCCTAGGCCACCCAAGATGGCTCGACATTGACACTCAGTAGTAACTATCTCACCACTCATCCATCCAATCTCGTTCTCATCTCTTTCCTCCTGGCCTCCAGTCTGATAAAGCTCCCAAGCAGTCCATTTATCTAAATATGCTTCTAGAGTCTAATGAATTAATAGCTAGTAGGGCAGGGGCTTCTGCCTCTTAACACATGCTGTAATTGCTTTGGCTCCTTAATCTAGATTTGACCGCGATCAGGCTTGCCAAATGTAAAACCAGATCCAATTAGGCAATTTTAAAGCTTAGCGTACAGACAAAAGAATTGCAGAGGCACTCAAGAAGGCAAGCTGAGAGTGCCAAGAACCCTGCATGGAGGGCTTGAAGGAGCCTTGAAGAGTTGAAGGAGGAAGTGTTGTGGCACTTTTTCCTGATTTGGTGGTTGTAGTTTAACGTTCCTCTTCAGGTACACGGAGCTACTTAAATTGATTCATCTGCAGCTGATTGGTTTAATTTCATTCAATTATGTTGGCGAGGTATTTGGGGTTTAGTTTATAATTAGAACACTAGCATTTTTCAGGAAATCAGAATAGCTAGAATGTAGGTCGTCTGGCCCTGGGCAGTGGACATCAGGGGATGTTGAAACTGTGGCCTCTATTCCTATGTTCTTAATCATTCAGTCCCTATATTATTTAGTAGGGCCACAAAGGAGCTTCGAGGGCTATGAGAATAGCAAGCTATTCTTGTCAACATGTTTTATCTTTTCCTGTTTAGTGGAGCATCCTCAGGAAAGTGTCCTTTCTATTACTGGAAGGATTTACGGTTGTTCTAAAGCTGATCGCCCTTGGCATTTACCCTGCTCCCTTCCCACTCTGCTGCCGTAAATGCTTCTGGAGCTTTCCAAGAAACTCTGGGCTCAGAGTGTGGTTCACTGCCTTCTCCCCATGGTGGTGGGCTTTCTTCCCGTCCTTTGGGCCTGGGCACAGGGCATTGTTAAAGAGACACACAATGGGTTATGAGGTCAGGGGAAAGCCACACAGAGCCCTCTTCTGTGTCTAGAATGCATCTGATCCTGCCATATGGACATCCCTTTCCATTCTGTGTATGAGACTCCTTTTTGAAAATAAGTGGGAGATGTGAATTTTATGGTTTTCGTTTTCTAAATGTTCCTTAGACTATAGTTCTTTATAAGCACTACTAAACTTAGTGTGCATTATTCTTTAAATATGATTTTTAACCAGCCAAATAATAGAGTGTGATGATTTTAGGAGTACAAAGTAGGCAATGGATGACTGCTGGGACAAGGAGGAGAATTAGCTTCTCTCAAGGATGAGACACTTTATTGGTTGTCCAGTGCAGGGTGGTGAGCCCTGAAACTATATGCATACCACTGATAAAACTGGACTCAGCAGATTACATTTATATACATTTATGCATTATACTTTTTACATCCATTATGCAGTAGGACTTTTTAAAAGAGGCTAACTTTTGAGGGAGAGGGTACGGGAAGAGTTCAAAGGAGGATAGCTAGGAGGAGGTGGAGAGAAGAAAGAGAAGAAGGAGTGTCATTATTCTATTTCAGTTAAAACATATTAAGATAATAACCATACATTTGAAATTTCTGAGAATACTGTTTTTTATTAATTCCTGGATCTCAAAGAGAAGAGTAACATGCAAATTCTTTTAAAATACTGACAAGCTTGTTTCTTATAATTCTTAAAAACATCATTGTTGCTGAATAATCATACATTAAATTAATTTTACAAAAGAAAATAGTGTAATTTTGCTAGCTTTCAACACTGTCATGGTCAACTTCTCATGTTGACATCCCTGCCCTCTTTTTCCACTGAGATGATCAGCGTGCATTGAGAAAGGGGGTTTCAGCAAAGGAAAGCCCATGAGTGTAGTGGATGTAAACATGTTTTTGCTTTGATTCCAAGTGTGGGATGTAAAACAGACTTGTGTAAGAGTATGCAGTGTTTTTCTGCTGGAAACAGACTTTTGAGAGAACACGTGCTGTTTGCCCACTAGAAGAGAAACTGCCTCTTGCAGGGGCATGGTCTTCAACAATTGGTAAGCCTCCTAGTACAGACTGAGAGGCTTGGCCTTTTGGTCTTGGCGTTCTTTGCTACTGTTTGACCGTTCATTGTTACGCTTTGAGATGCTCTTAGGATGGATCCAGAGAACGCTTCGAAGTTCCAGGTTCCAGCTGCTGCTCTGGATTTCCACTGCTGTGGTTGCAGTCACCTTTGAGAATTGCTGGTTTGCTGTTTAACAGGTTTACTGGAATCCTGAAGACAAAGAGTGGAATCACTCCAAGGAACAGAGTCTATAAAGGTCTACTTCTCCTGCTCCCATTAACTTCTAGAGTAGGTACATTGGAAGGGAGGTGTAAGCATTAAAGAACCCCAAGTAAAATAGGTTTGAAAAAGCTCAAAGCCTACACATGAGCTGGCGATGCCCTCTCTACCCAGGGCTACTGCCTGCCTGTGTGACATAGGATGGAAGGCTACAGAGGCCAGGTATGGGCTTTGTTCTAAAGAGGAAGAAAGAATAGTTGTAGATTTCCCATCAATAGCCAATAACATGATACCCACAGATAAGTGTAGTCTTTATCCCTTATCAGAAAAACTTCTAAAAACCAGGGGCCATTTCTATGTAGAAAACTCTTATTGCCATGCCCTCCTTCACCAGTGGAAGAACATGTAGATGCCCCATTGCTAGAAGGGCCTATGATTATGAGCTTACCAAGAACATGTAGAAGTGAGAAGTGAGGTAAAACACCAACGTACTTCATTACATCTCTCCTAGGGACAGGAACCTCCCTTCTCTTCGGTCCCTTTTTCTCATGAGATTATGTGACTAGTTTCAAGTGGCATGGCATACAATGGCAATGGGAGAGTCAAACTAACTCTAGCAATCTGTTCTAATCTTTTGGCTCCTTATTCTCTGGCTCCTTCTGTCTTCACCTGTGTCTACTTTGTTCTCTCTTCAACCTGTCTCTGTAAAGCTCTCCTAGTAAGACCTGCCTCTGACTTTCACAAACTGGACTGCCGTAAACTCAACTTCACTGCACTGCCTCTCAACTCACTGACTCGAGTGAACTGCCTTAACACCACTGACCAGAACTCAAGAGATCTTCATGCCTCTGTCTTCTGAGTGCTGGGATTAAAGGTGTGTGCCACCATGCTGGGACCTAAGCTTTTCTTTATCTGAAAAGCTTGTCTTTTCCTTTACCTGCTCTATACCAGATGGCCTTGAACTCAGAGATCCATTTGCCTTTGTCACCTTGGATTAAAGACACTTCTATATTCTCGCTGAATAATACAGACCTAGAAGGTCTTTAGATGTGATCTCTTGCCAGAGCAGCCATGTTCTGAATTAAAATCCCTCTACATCTCTGCCTCTGCCTCATGGTTGTGGACCAAGATGTAAGGGATTAGCTATTTCTCCTCTCTACCATCACAACAAGACTTAAGTAAATGCTTTCTTTTGTAAGTTGCCTTGGTGCTTTATCACAGCAATAGAAAAATGTCTAAGACATATACTGTAGACACAGTGTAGAATTGTAGGTATATGATCAAGAAAGGACCCATACGCAAGGGAAGACAGGTTATTGAGTAGTTTTTGCTCAGGAGAATTTCTTTCAATGCAGGCAGGGCACCAGAGAAACCCCTGCAAGTAGAGTTGGTATAGCTAGCAGAATATATTTACACAGCAAGGACAATGTAGGGTTGGGCTGGTGTTAGACTTTGGCTATGGAATGACAGCTGAGGAGCATATCAAGAATAAGACCTGAGTGGAACGGGACCCACCTTGGTGTTCAACTTGGAACTAGGATTTTTTTTCATACACTTGTTTTCAGTCTGCTACAGTGGAGACCCAGGCTGCCAGGGATCTGGGCACTCATGTCAAACACAGCCTCCTCCCCACGGACCTCTCCTGACAGACTGTCCCCGGTGGTCTCACTCCCCTTCATAGCACCTCTGTCCCCATTCTGTCCAAAGCTGGCATGCATGCTCACCCAGTCATTTCTTTCTTTGGCTGATTTGATTCTGACCAGACCTGTGAGGACTCCTCTGATTGCTCTGGCTGTCAGCCCAGCTTACGTTAGAATGAGTGAGAAAGGACTTCAGAGAGAGAAAGAACTTTTGGAAAATCATGAGCTGGACTTCCTGTTGCAGAAAACAATCCTGCAGTATCTGAAGTTATGGGAAAGATGGCAAGAAGCAACTGTGCCCAGCTACTTATGTACCATGTCTGGGCGGCTAGTGGAAGGACCTCCCTTTACCCTTTTGCACAGTTCTGGAGAAACCCCTGGGGTTTGGGAGCGTGTGTTTCACACGGCAAATGGAGAGAATGAACTAAGTAGCAAGCTGTGCTTGCCCAGACATTTCTCAGAATGTGACTGATCCACATCTAAGTTGCTTTGTATCATTTCAATAATAAGTTCATCTTAAGTATCCAAGCTTGTTGGTGCAAGTCGGCAAATAAGCAAGAATGGATTGTCTCTCCGTTTAGCAACCTGAACAAACACCCAGAACTTAGAAATCGTCACTGTCATGGCATTCTTTCTATTTTCTCCCAACATACGCACCTGCTCCATTCCTTACCGCCAATAGCTTATACCAACATCTGGGATAAGGTCGTTTTTGTCGCTCTGTTTACCTGGTGGTACCTGGAAGACTTGAAATACAATGAGGCTTTAGGTTGTATTTGCCACACGTGATTATGCATATCCTATCCCACATACCCTGCTTTCAGTGTAATGTCGGCACTCACACTTGGAGACTTCCCTTCGATCTGAGTAAATTTGTAACTAAAATCACTCTAGTTACCATTACATGCCATTGCAAGATTTGTGAGACTAAGTTATAAAATGGCAGCACGGCTTCCACTTGGACCTATTTGGGATGCTTGCAACTGAACTATAGTTATCATGGTGTACAGAAGCCTAATCCACCTGGAGAGGCCACCAGCAGCATTTCCGAAAGCCCCTGTTGAGAGGCTGAGATCCTAACTGCGAGCTTGCTTGCGTCATCCTCTGGGCATGAATGAGCCTCTCTCATGTCTTTGCACCAGTCCAGTTATGGCCTGGGAGACAGACTTCCTCCACTGAGCTCCATCCAGATCTGTGAGCTAAGCAGATGATTGGTGCTTGATTTAACTGACTGCTTCTGGGTTGGCTTGTTATACTAGAGTAGACACCCAGGAAAGACCTATGATCTCTTCTTTCTTAGCTCATATGCACTTTTTTTTTTCTCTAACAGCTCTACATTCTTTAGTCTGGAGTTTTTCCAATATAAATTTCTAGAATGTTTTCACATCACACTGCATTTTAGTCAATATAAGTCCCTTACTGGTTTTACACATAACCATATATTTTTCAGTCTTCATATGCTTGCTAGGGCTACTGATGCATAGTGGAGTTCCTGGTTTCTGTATGTGCTCACCTAAAATTGACTCATTTTTTTTTTAGACTCATCCGTGAATAATTTACTAATTCCTCTGTCAAGAGAGATGTCACCTTATGACATTTTATAATGATGCAGATGGGTTTCTCTCACCAGTATCATAGTGTCTACCTTATGGCACTGCTAGTTTTTTCA
This sequence comes from Acomys russatus, assembly GCF_903995435.1. Taxonomy (NCBI): domain Eukaryota; kingdom Metazoa; phylum Chordata; class Mammalia; order Rodentia; family Muridae; genus Acomys; species Acomys russatus. The sequence goes on along the minus strand of NC_067150.1, from coordinate 44,039,618 downwards.
CAGGTGTTTCTCTACTTCCAAGCTGTTGTGTCTGTCTTAGATCCAGCTACAAGAAAACTATTGATGTGGCGTCTACTTCCTGCATGCAGTGCACTATGCATGGAGTGTAGAGCTGAGAAAACATCACACATGCACTCCTTGCTCTGAAAGTCTGCGCCACAGAGTGAGACTTTCCGCACCCTCCCCCGGAGCAGCCAAAGTGACACTTTCTCAAGGAGAATGAGGCTATTATCCACTCTGCTCTCTCCAGATTGTATGAGGTCTTTACTTCTTACATCAGAGCACCCTATATTTGCACTTTACAGCACATGTCACAGCTGAGAATTAGTTCTTTTTTTTTATGTTATTTTCATTTTTCTTCTATTTGATAGCCACCTCAAGGAAGTCAGGGTCGGGCATACACAACTGCTATGATCACCATCGCCAAAGTGCCTGCATAGCACACTCAGTGATTGTTTACAGGGTTAACTGATGGGGAAGACATTGTGGTAGCAGCTGGAATCCCAGAAAAGGAGCGAACTCAGAGGAAAGTGAGGCAATTTCTTTGATTACTTAATAACACCATTACCACTTTCAGTGAGCATGCGCGCGCTAATGTATGTCCTTTCTTCTTAGACCCGGAATTAAGATGATAATTTTATTTGCCAACAATTTCCCTGAACACAAGTGTCCACAATGACTGTGGAAGGTGCAACCCATGGACCCCTTAAAGTCCTATGTTTCAGTCAAACTAGTCAGTTGCTTCCAGCCAAGTCTATAATAACTAACTCAAAAAAGTAACTGACAATTTAAGGGAGTTACAGTTGGACTGACTGCTTCCCTGGGACAGTCATGCTGTGCTACCATAAGCCTCCCAGGGAGGTAAAACCCAAAGCCTTTGAATCTGTGTGGCATACAGAGTTGTAAGCTAAAAATAGAGGTGGGAAGTGTACCTCCCCACTGTGGACAAGTCCTTTCTCCCATCACATCCCGAGATGCTCTTGCTGCTGATTAAATAGCCGCTGCCAAAATCTTGCAATAAAATATCATCCTGGAAGAATGAAGCCAGACACAGCAATTCAAAAAAAAAAAAAAAAAAAAAAAGTAAAGCTCAGACTATGTATAGCCAACACTTGCATTAGTAATTACTCTAGCCACATGAGGCCCAGACTCCCACTGGGTATAGCTAAATAAACAGCATACCTATTATTATCATTGAACTGGAAAGTTGAATTTAGTCAGAACTGATACATTTGCTATCCTAAGAAAGACTAGGGTGACCAGAAACTAGATTAGGCCATAGTTTTAATTCAGGTAATCGGGCTTGCATAGAAGCTCACATGCCTTTTGTATTTTAACACATTAGATGTGATTCTACTTACACAGTTAGAAAGGGCTGCTAGCCTGAGAGAGGTGAGAAACTAAGAGAAAGCTAGGATCTGTTAACAGGCTGGCTTGTCCATCCCCAAAGGATGTATGCAATTTGAATAAAGCCTGCTCTTCTTTTGCTGTGTCTGATATTTCTCATGCAAGATCCTGGGAAAACTCATTCAGTTCTGTGTCTTTTTTTTGTTCCAGATGTATAACTTCCATTAGCATGAAGCAGAGAGGAAAAGCAAGACTAATGCGCCTCATTTCCTCATACAAATTTTCCTCCGAGTAGACAAAGACATTCTCTTCATCCTGCATGGAAAAATGATCTCTGTAAGTTTCGGTGATGTTCTCTTGGCTAATGAGATTGGAAGATGGCACCCACTGGTAGAAGCAGATCTTAGGTCTTAAGTCTTCATCTGCAAATGAGTACTAATGGGGGCTCCCATAGTCCTTGCTTAATAACACATCTTCTGACATTAGTATCAGGACCAGACAATGTTTTCACCACAAATTCTTTCCTGTAATAGGCATTGCACTTAGCACTGTGGGAGCAGAAAGTCTAATGAAGGGAGCCCTTCCACTTCCAGCCAAGATGGCAGAAGCATAAATAGCCTACATCATAAGCTCAAAACATTGACAATACAGCTGGAATAATGGTTTTAAGACACTGGGCATTTGTGGTTTTGTGTGTGAGTGTGTGTGGCCCATGTGTGTGGTTCAAAATTGTATGCACACACTTGTATGTGTTTATACATGTGGAGCCCAGGCTGGATGCCAAGTGTCTTTTCTATTCCTCTGTGTTGCTGCTGTGAGTCACGGGACGCTACGAAATTGGAAGCTTGCTGTCTCGGCTAGGCGGGGAGACCGTGGGCCTTGAGAGATCACCTGCCTCTGCCCCTCCATGCTGGGGTTACAAACACATGAAACCATGCCTGGCTTTTCGATGTGGGTTTTCTAAGGATTACAGACTCAGGTCACACTTTGTTTCCCATCTCCCAGAGTTCACTATTCATCATTTTCCCAGCCCAAGATACTGGGCATTTGTTAGTGAAGGATAATGACCCCTGAGATGTGGGAAACAAATTGAGAGCTACGATTGACTCAGATAAATAGGGAGGTAAGAGAATTTCCAGGTGGCGTCATGAAAGGAAAACCCAGGAGAACCTGGAAGACTCTTCCAAGGAGAAGATAAAGCTGGAGATTCTGGAAGACTAAGATCGTTAGAATTAGTAGGACAGTATACTGGAGATCGGATAGTTATACAAAGAAAATCCCATAAACCTGCAAGGGTCCCTCTTCTAGTGTTTTCTGACAGTGGACTTGTGTACGCATGTGAAGCGCCTGCCCATGAGTGAGGAAATGAGCCACCTGAGACAAGCAAAGATAACCACACCTATTGTTTACACAGGGCTGGCCATAGGATAGTGTCCGTTACCACATCTAACCTGGGATGCCTTGGAACTCCTGAGGCCTGCATACAGGGCTGCCTCATTACAGGGAAACAGTTAGCACTAGTGTGTGTCCTGCTGTGGTTCTGCCTACTAAGTCTCGAAAGAAAGAATATTTATAAAACACAAAATTATTCAACATTCAGTGATACAGATTTTTACAATATTTGGCATTCCATATGAAAAGACTCCACAATACAAAAGAAGCACAAAAATTAGGCTTTTACAGTTGCCTGGAAATTGATTCAATGCTGACATGCTAGAATTAACATAGAAATATGTTACAAACCGTGTCACCTGTTTGGTGACTTAAGTAACTAAAAGGAAGATTATTGTAAAACCCCATCAACTTTTCGTAGCCATGACCTCTAGCACAGGGGTGTGTGAAATGAAGTATAGAGGATTAATTACAATTTAGACATGGAGGAAAAGAATTAGAGGACCTGAATACACAGCAATAGAAACTTCCAAATGAGCTTGGGTAAAATTGTCCCCCAAAGGCCCTTGCTGGAAGCTTGGTCCTTAGTTTACTGATATTGGGAGGTGGAAAAAACTGAGATAGGACCTGGTTGGAGGTTATTGGATGGTCAAGGGTGCTATCTTCATAATTAATGTGGCTTTCACTGAACCTTTGCTGTTCTTCGGTAGAGGCTAACTACAAAGGCCAAGACTGCCCCTTCTTTGCTGATTGGCTTACGGCCTGGTCATGTGATCTCCTCATACATGTTCCCTCCAGGATACCATCCTTCAAGACATGACAGAGCCAAATATCCCTTTCCAAGAGGCCATACCGAAGGTGTTGCCTGAGCCTGAAGCTGAGTCGGAAGTCTGAAGGCTTTCAATATACAAGCAAAACAGATTTAAAAAAAAAAATTAAGAGTGTTGTCTTGTGTATTTGGCAACAGCAGAGGAAAGCAGAGAATTACCCTATTATATTAATATTAGACAAATATTAATACACTGAGACAAAAATTTTTTAAATACTTTTTAAAATTCCAAATCACACCAATTAATGGCCTACATATAAGACATGGGTAGCCTAATGCATGGGTAATGAGAGTCCACATTTTTTCAAACTTTAGAAAATTGTAAATTCACAGATGTAAAATGCTTATTAAATTCCAAGCATAAGAAACATGAAAAACCATTTGAAATAGGACCTCACAATTGAAACTAAAAGCAAAACAACAAACAAGATCAGGATGACAGCCTGTTCTTCTGTGAAACAATATAAGCAAGAAGACAGTGAAGTCAGATTTCTGCAGAGCTGAGAAGAAAAAAAAAAAAAGCAACCAGAAAAACGAGAAGATACAAGGAATTCTGTAAGCAACAAAATACTTTTTGTGTGTATGAAATGAGGCTCGACTCAGATTTTTAAAAGTAGAAATAACTCATCGCTGATACACATGAGTGACAAGAAACAAGAAGGAACGGAAGGAAGAGGGCAACACACTGAAAGATAAATGTGTAGAAATGAAGGCCACTCCAAATAGCAACTTGGATAAATGAGCATTTCCTTGTGTTTATTTCTCTCTCAATAAAGAACAACAGCAAACGTAATGAGTTTCTAACACCTACCTTGTTATACATGGGCCACTTGGTTGTTCAGCGTGACTACTGTGAAGCTTTGCTGCTGTAAGTGTGAGATAGTCCAATCTGAATGTCCGTCTTGATAAATCATATGTATACTGTAAACCTTTATATGAAAGAAATCTCTTGTGTAGTGTATGGATGTAGCATCTGCCAATTAAAAAAACCCATGGCCTATAGCTTAGGCAGAAAATAGGTAGAACACCTGGCAGGCAGAGAGGATTCTGGGAAAGAGGCAGGCACATGGGACTTAGCCAGCAAGATGTGAAGAAGAAGAACACATGGTACCTGAGCTTAGGTAACCAGCCGTGTGGCAAAGTCTAGATTAGTATTGATGAGTTGTTTTAAGTTATGAGCTAATCATAGAAGAATCTAAGTATGATTGGCCTAGGTATTTGTAAATAATATCTAGAGTCTCGTGAGTCGTTATTCCATATAGAATCTAGAAAAAAGTGATAATGCATTAGAACAAGAAGAAAAAAAAATAATGAAGATTGATGGTGTATAGACTTCAGTCATCTGGGAAGAGGAAACCTAAATAGAAGAGTTGACTCCATCAGATTGGCTATGGATATATCTGTGGGCCATTTTCCTGATTACTAATTGACGCAAGAGGGCCCTGTGCACTGTGAGTGGTGTCATCTCTAGGCAGGTGGACCTGGGCTGTATAGGAAAGGAAGCTGAGCAAAGCAAGGGGAGCAAGCCAGAAAGCAACATTCCCCCTTGGTCTCTGCTTCAGTTTCTGCCTCCAGGTTTCTGCCCTGACTTCCTTGAGTGGTGGACTGTGATGTGTTCGGAAAAGTCAAATAAATCATTTCTTCCCCCAAGTTGTTTTGTTACAGCAACAAAGACTCAAACAAGGACAAGAGAAAATAATGAAGTAAGACAGCTCTACAAACAACTGGGAAAACAATGAAAGTAAAAGCATGGTGCTCAAGTGAGGGTTACTTCAGGAATGTTTATTCATTTAAATTTGAGAAACCAATGTTTGTCAAATAAACAAAACAACTAGGCTCTCTTTCTTCTCTCTCTTTCTCTCTCTCTCTCTTCTTCTTCTTCTTCTTCCCTCTTTCTCTGCTGTGATCCAGGATAATAACTCCAATGTCATCTAGTTCCTTTTTCCCAGTTATAATATTCTGACTAGTTGAGGTCTAAAGAGTGCTATTCCATAAATGTTTGCTACATTGACCTAAGCAGAGCACCTGTTTGTGCTCTTGGGAGAAATCTTTGCCCAGATAAATGTTCCCACGTGCTTCTTTTCCTCACTTCTCCTGTAAGTTTTGGTGTCAATAGCTAGACTAAGCGATCTTTCTTGAGTTGTTTTTGTACATGGTTTAAGAAAGAGTCTTATTTAATTCTCTTAAATGTGATTACCCAGTCATCTCAGTGCATCATTTTTTAGTTTGAGGCTAGCCTGCGGTATATATGACTCAGTCTGAGGCTAGCCTGAGGTATATATGACTCAGTCTCAGGGCTGAGGAGATAGCCAAGGTTTAAGCACTTGCCCTCAAGCATGAAGACCAAATTTCAGTTAAACAGAACCCATATAAATGCCAGATTGGCTTGGTGGCTCACCTACAACTCTAGCTTCAGATGACAGAAACAATAGACCTGTAGAGCACAGAGCCATATCTGTGAACCCTGGGTCTGATGCGAGATTGACTCATAAAGGTGATTCTAGACACCAGCCATAGTCTTCCACATAGTCTACACACACACTACATAAATACAAACAAACACAACATACACACACACACACAAAGAAGAGAGAGAGAGAGAGAGAGAGAGAGAGAGAGAGAGAGAGAGAGAGAGAGAGAGAGAATAGAAAAAAATAACTTCTCGTACGGAAACTTTGAAGTCTGCTCTTTCTAGGAACTTTCATTAGCATCTTATTGACCAAATGTTGCCCTAGCCATTCCCTTGTTATTATGGAGAATTCAAACTAAGTATTTTAACTGAGGCATGTGGATATCTTGTATGACCAGAAGATATTAAGGGAACACTTGATAAATGACTCCAACATTCTCTGTGTGATGCTCTTTCTTAGTCTCTTGATTTCCTTCTGAATGCATATAGCTCACCTGTTAGGCATCTTTTGTGATAAAACACTGACCCAGAGCAACTTTGGGAGGAAAATATTTATTTGGCTTATAAATTATAGTCCATAATCTGGGGAGGCCAAGGCAGGAACTCAAGGCAAGAACCTAGAAGAAGGAACTCAAGGCAGGAACCTAGAAGCAAGAACTGATGCAGAGGCCATGAAAGGAGGACTGCTTACTGGTTTTTCTCCCAGTGGCTTCCTCATCGTGTATTTTATATATCACCCAGGACTGCCTACCTGAAGACGGCACTGCCTTCGGTGGCTTGAGCTCTCACATATCAGGCTTCCAAAAAAAAAAAAAAAAAAAAAATGTCCCAAAGACTTACCCACAATCAATCTGATGGAGGCAGCTTCCAACCAAGACTCTGCTTTCCAGATAACTCTAGCTTGTATCAAGTTGACAAATTTAAAAAAAGAAAAGAAAAGAAAGAAAGAAAGAAAAGAAAACTGACCAGCACAACTCACTTTGCTCAAATCAATTGCATATATGTCACAAGCACACTAATTATCTTATAGATTCATATACGAATATCTATATGGAACCTGTATACACACAAACCTATAGTAGAGTATCATTATGTCTATGTTACAGACTGGAAATGAAGCTCAGGCAGATTAAAGATGCTGAATACAACTTCCTAGCTGGCGAGGAACAAATTAGAGTTAGGATTCAGAAAGAATTTTGTCAATAACTCATGCTGCCTCATGACCAGAGGAGGAAACAATCAAGAGGAAATAAACAGGCAGTGCCTAATCAGTGTGCACACAATTTAAAATTGATCAAAACGGGGGCGTGCTAGTTGCTCAGACAACATATTCAGCCGGGAAATGGTTTCCTGTGTCTAGACCTTCATACCCAAGGTTTGAGTGTCTTCTCAGCTCAGTCCCAATATGACAGAGCTTGAATGTCTTGTTGCCAAACAAGCTGTAGGGTTCCATTTCTGCCTACATTGACTAGTTGGCTCTTCTGATGTCACTTATGGGCCACCTGAAGGCAAATGAATCTTCATGTTCCTGTTCCCTGAGTCCCAGATAGACATAGCACCATGCCAGGTAAACCCTCGGCACAAATGTTGGAATGACCACATTGCCACCATGGTCCTACATTCTTTCCTTTCTGGCAGAGTGAAAGAAATAATCTGTCCTGTGTTGTTCTCAAGAAGAAGGGCAGCAGAGTGCACATAAATACATTTCATTAATATCAAAATACAGCTTGTAAATTTCATCACTGGAGACTATGGGAACATTTTCGATGTTGTTTATTTTACACGGTTTCTGGGGTTATTTTTTTACCATGCTACATAATGAGCAGGGCATGCACAGAATAGAGTTTGCTTTTGCATATTGCCCAGTTTTCTTTAAAAGGTGTGTCATTTCTTGGAAAAAATGAGAGTTCTAGACATTAAAAATGTAATTGAAAAGGCACTGCAGTTTGGGTCCTGCATGGGTATGGAAAGCAAGCCCTACAATATTTACATCTTGTCTCCTTTAAGAGAGCAATGTAGATGAGCTTCCACCTCCATTGATAAAGCCATGAAGCTCTTCCCATTGTTTCCTAGCTACAGGTGTGCTGCTACTTGTAATGATCACTTCTCAAAGCTGTATCCGACAGAAGTGACAAGTGTCTGATACCTCCATGATTTTGTGCCAAACTGGAGAAGATCTGTATATAAACTCAAACACGATACTTTGCTTTCACGATCCAAAGTAGGACACAGGGTAGCAGATTAGAAGTCAACATTAGACCTACAGCCCTGTCATTGAAGACTGCAAATCAGCTGGCTACACAAAGCAACACTGGCTTTGTCAATTTTTCCATGTAAATCAAGAAAAGTTAGATCTTTATCTTGATCTGTAAATGTCTTATTTCATTATGTGTTTCCCTAACTGATGAAGAATTTTAAAAAGTATCATCCCTAATAGAGTGGCAATTTGTTTTTTTTTTTTAAGACATTTTACTTATCCTTTTTTATGTGCCTCTGCCACAGAGTGTGACTTATGTCTCACAAAGGAAGAAAAGTTGAACTTGTGAGTGATGAGGACACTTGTGCATGGAATCTATTCAACAGAAGAATCAAAATCTGAGTACAATGGCCTGTACTCTAGTGCCTGAGAGGTGGAGGCAGGAGCAACAGAGTTTAAGGTCATCCTAGCTATCTACCAAGTTTGCAGCTAGCCCGAGCTACACAAGATCTTGTCTTAATGTCTCAAAAACAAAAACAAAAACAAAAGAGGTAATAGAAGACTCTGTACACAAGCCCAAATCCAGCTACTTTCAGAACCTGTTTCCCTCCTTTCTATCATCTTCTCTGTAAGCAAGGCAGGAGGGTAATGTGGGGGATGGGTACTCACCCAACTTATTTATTTCCTCATTATATCATGAGATATGGACAGTTACATTGCTATAGGTGAGGATTTAGAGCCTCACATGCTTCTAGGGGAATGGATAGATTGAAGGTTATTGTAAAACAGGGTACCCAGGAGGAGGGAGAATCAGACCATTATAACATTAACAAAAAAGCCAGGGGGAGAGATGAAGGAGGCTGGATGAAGGAGTTTGAGGTGCGTCGGTGTAACAGTGACAACAAGGCAGGAGCATCGCCCGTCTTCTGCATCCTCACGGCTGTTTGAGACAAATGTCAGACCCCCGATGGAAATGCTTTCTTACAATTACATTATATTTCAAAAGCACAGTAGTCTATTTCCTATGGCATTGACAAAGAGATGTACCAATCCTCTGAGAGACTGCAGAGAGGGCTTCTGCACCACGTAAATAAGGAGCATCTATTCACGTTGTCGTTGTTGTTTGATTACACAACAGCTCTATATGAGCTACAGATAGCAAGAGTATTGGTGTCATTGGCTGTCCTTGGTCTAAGAAAGGAAAAATGAGTCACAAGAGATAACAGTAGGACTAGGCAAGGCTATCGGATGAGAAAATAGAAAGCACAGTAGAGCCTAGGACTTATTTAGCTTTGTGCCCATGCCCAGGACCTGCCACCTCTTCTCTACATATAGAAGATACAATGTATTTGTTGGACCTCTGGAAAGAAGTCAAAACTTCAACAAAGGACAGACTTAAGATAAATAGGGACGACTGAGAAGTAATTGTGTACATTGTAGAAAATAGCATCCTGTGTTCTGTGCACATGGCAGAACCCATTGTGGAAGTCAAAACACCCCTGGAGATACTGTAACTTCAGTATTTGGTAGGCTGAAGCAGGAGCATCACTGTAAATGTAAGGCAAGTCTGTGCTACATTGTACCAGGCTAGTCAGAAAACAATAACAAAAGTCTGTGCATTTCGTGTCTAAATAAGAAGATGGTATGGAATCTCTGATGGGAAGACAGATATGTGAAAAAGGCAGAATTAAACCCGAATCTGCTATATATCAGTAAAGGCACAGAACAGAAGCAAGCATTTTGTGTTGAACCTGTCCGAAGGACTCTGGGAATGGCATTCGTTCACAAAGCCCCAGCAGATGAACCAGGGTACCAACAATTCCTCGAGTACATCTTCCTGCATTTTGCCCATAGGGAATTCCTGTTCTCTGGGTGAACAGCAGATTCTAAGGCAAAGGCTGCAACCTGTAGGTGGGCCAGTGCTCTACCCCGCAGGCAGCTGTCTATAAGCAAAGATTCTTCCCCTGTGATTACCCTAATCAGTCAACTTTAGGACTGTCAGATTTCACAAAACTATCCTAGTTGAATTTGAATATCACACAATAACAGATCATTCACTAGCATATGAATGTTACAAATATCACATGGATCATATAAATACAAAATGTATTTTCCATTTATCTGAAATTCTAATTTAGCTAGGGCAACTGTGTTTTGTTTTACGGCTGCATTCAGATTGGAGCACAAGAAAAATTGTATGGTACAAAAGAGGGAAAAATAATACACAGAGGTGCAGGAGGAAATAGTTCAGCAACAGGAAACTACATTCTTGTATTTCTAGGAAAGAGTGAAGCCCAGATGAACCACTGGCGCCAATGCTATGCCTATGCCTAGAGGATGCTGCAGGCACAGTTCTTAAGAAAACACATTTGAGCCTGTGTCTCTCTGTGTGTAACGGATGTGCATGTGAGTGGGGGTGCTCACGAAGTCCAGAAGAGAGAGGTGGATCTCCTGGGGGGGGGGAAGGGGGAAGGGGGGCGATGTTAAAGGACTTGTTAAAGCCTCGTGTAGGACTCAGGTCCTCTGCAATAGCAACACATGATCTTAACCACTGAGCAACCTTCTACCACGACATCCGGTTTCCTCATGAAATCTGTTGAGATTCTGTTAAAATTACTACCCAGGCTTCCTCCTTCTGCACCATTCAGTGCAACAAGCCCAACACTGAGCATCCCTGTTGCTACAATAAAAAGAGACAGTAAGGGCTACTGGCACTATTATTTACCTCCTCAGTATTTTCCCCGTTTCCTTATTATAAAACTCTGATTTTAGTGGGAGCTGTAACATAGTGATATGTTCTGAATCAAGGGCAGCAACCAGCTTTCATTTTCACAACCTGTCTTAGAGTGCAGGATGACCTGATTCTGCACAATGAAACCTACATTGGAGCCTTTCTGGGCATAATTCCTGGGGAAGATTGGCCTTTCACGGAGAAAAAGGAGGACTGCTACCAATGAGGCCTCTCTCTTTTTCACAGATAAAAACTGACATGAATGGTAGCTGCCATCATGCAAACACAGTAAAACAAATTCAGAATGATAGCTAGTTCAGTGCACCGCGGCATCATTAGGCAGCTGAAACGGTGCCAGCCACCACTTCAGAGTGGTTTCATGCTTTGTTATACAGCTGTTTCTCAATTAAGACAGGGCTATAATTCCATGAATATTTAATACCTTGAAACTATCACACACTGAATATGCGTTTCACATATCTCATTGTACAGAACACCGTCGCTGAACCCATCCGGCATTAAACATAAAAACACATCATCTTATGGTGGAGCAAAACCATCTGACACAAAGCCTGTTTCTATAGTGAACTGCTGAATAGCTAGCTGGCCTGGCTTATCAACTACCTGGCAAGGAAGAACAGTGAGATCCCAACTCTTTGCCCTTGGAGTTACGTGGCTGGCTGGGCGGAGAAGCTATGTGCCTGGCTCAGCATCGGGAAAATACCATACTGCATATTGCTGCCTAGGACAAGGTTAAAAATCATCATCTAAAGTACATTTTATACTGCGTGCACAGTGCTTTCATGTCACCAAAAGCTGAAAAGTATTCATTGCCACCACTGTAATTTGGGGACAGGACATGTAAGAAAAAAGCAAACGTTTGTTGAGTTTCTAGTGCCTGAAGGTAAATTCTAACTCACAAATCAAATGAAAGACTGACCCTGGGATCCAGTGAGCATAGGATGCTTCACGTTTTACAGCAAGTCATCGCACATAAGAGGGTGGGATCGTCTCCAAATCTGCTATGAACGATTGCAGCTGAGCAGTTCTTGTTAGGATTGCTCCTATACAGAGTGCCCCCTCATTCGTCTCCACTTACAGGGACTCTTATTCACTTTTGTTTCCTACCTGAAAGAGTCTATTCTCTTAGCCGGCATTGCTTTCCTTGTTGCTTGCGGTCTGGTGGTATTTACAGGAGAAAGTCTGAAGTGCCTACTCCCTGCTTGAGGAAAGCGGCCTTCTGTTTTCCCACGTGGTTTCTGTGCTGCTATGTACCAACACACCCAGCTATAAAGAGGTAAACTTCTGAAAGGCAAACTTTGTAAACAAACTCGTGGACTTTTTTGTTTGGTTGGGGTTTTTTCTGTTTGTTTGTTGGTTGGTTGGTTGGGTATTTAGCCTTGTTATGTTTTCTATGTATAAATGTTACCTAACTACGTCAGCAATAGCAATGGCAATGTTCCTGGAGCCTATGCCAGGGCGATAGGACTCTTGTCTGTGTATTTCACGGGATTGTAGATTAGCACGGGCTTACCAATGCAGTCACTGCCTGAGGGAGAATCAAGGAGAGCAGAGACTCAACACACATGTGACCTCTGCAAGTTATTCACCTCATGTTAACCTTATCCCTTCCTCCATAAGGCATCAAGTGTTGTTATGAAGCTCAAAGTAATGTAGGCACGATTGGGGCGTGGCTCAGTTGTAGAGCACTTGCCTAGCACGCAACAAGTCCTCCATTCAAGCCTCAGCACTACAAAAAAATACTTACAAGGAAGTTGGTAAACAGATTCCCCAGAGCTTATGACACAGTAGGCATTAGGACTATTAGAATTCAGCCTTAATTCTCTCTCTCTCTCTCTCTCTCTCTCTCTCTCTCTCTCTCTCTCTCTCTCTCTCTCACACACACACACACACACACACACACACACACACACACACACACACACACACACACACACACACACATACACTCTTTAGGAAAACTTGAGAAGAATTTCATTTTCCTTGGGGAAAGATGGGTGTAAGAAAGCATATACGAGTGACAATGATAACTGAATTGGAACATGTAGCTATAACTTTAATTCAGTGACTAAGGGCTATGTGACCTTGGCTAAGTCATTCTGTCTCTCTGAAACTGTTTCAGAGGTTCAGGTTTCTATTTGTACAATGCAGATAATGGGACTTGATTTATCTTTCTGTTGGGACTATTCTGAAAAGATTGTGAAATAATGTATGAACGAGCACTTCAGAAGCACAAAGCATTCTATTAACTTGAGGGTGGAAGAGGGAATACAGGGATTTGGGAACCATCAGATGTAAATTTATTCACAGCTTAAAAAATCTTGTCCAAATTTCAAACTCATTTTGAGTGATTTAGCCAAACTCTAGCACTTCAATTGTTCAAAGACAAATGAGCTAGACTTTAATTAAATGGAACTGAGATGAAATTAAAACAGAAAACTCATTTCCCTCGAATGAAATGCAAATGCGTTTAAATGCACCAAAAATGGTAGTACTATTTCATTTTATAAAGCAACATGTGTGGAAAGTATTAACCACATTTAGAAGTGTTAAGCCCTCATACCTACAGTGCTAGACTGTAGAGAAGAGGTGAAAGGGTCTATCTGAGGTCAAATGTGCCACCGTGTGATGAATTCCTAAATTCAAACTCTGTTTTAAGAGGTGAAGTTTCATGATCAAAGAATTAGAGCTTTTGTCAGTGTTGGTTAACACCTTATTTCTAATAATATTTGGAGATGTGATTGCACTTTTTATTTTTTTAAATCAGGGTAGAGCAAAGTGACAGTGCTGTGAAAATGAAAAGAAATCAGAAAAATCCAGATTTGTCAGAGGATCATGCTCTCATTTCTGCCTGGCCTCTTTGCTACTTGGATTAGAAGAGCTCTTGGAGGAGGGGCCTCACAGCCATGGCATCCACACAGACTCTAGTGCATGTGACTGGAGGAGGGGCCTCACAGGCCATGGAATCCACACAGACTCTAGTGCATTGACCTTTCCTTTCTGGGAGGAAGATTCTACCCTCCTGGTGGAACTCACCCTCATCCTTGCTTCTAGAAAGGATTTTTTGCTCCTCTGGGCTACTAGAGAAGGTATCATTTTCCCCCTGTCTCAGAGTATTTGTGCACAGGTCCAATTGCCTGGAGTGATATGTGAATTCTTAAAGGGCTCCTTTCTGTACCCTTTGGAGTGGAGGCTTTTTTTAGGCCGATGCCTTTAACAAAGAAAACACACAATAAGCACAGTTGTTGGTCAATCCATTACAATAACCTCAGTGGCCAGTTTTGCTGGATCTCAAATCAGAGGCTGTTACTAGTTTCCATGGGAATTTGTGAATTATATTTCGAGTATTCACAAATTCTACATTAGCTTATCTAGCATACATTGATGTATTTGCTTAGTTTAAGTGATTCTGTAAGATGAATGCTTTACGAAATTTTTAAAAATGAGAATCTCAGAAGTGTACAAAACCATCACTTTCTATTTGTCCATATAAGGCGCATCTTCATCTCCACTGTGGTTATATACTGGGCATCTCTTGAAACCACTTTAAGAATACTAGCATAACTTGAGGAGAGAATGTTGGGTAGTTAGACTGGTGCCAGCAGGCTTGGAGGCCACTGAGGAAGGAACCTTCCTTTACAGCATCCACCTTTTTCACAATCTCGGCGCCGAGACCCCACCAGTGAAAAAGCCACTCGTCCCATAGAAGAGCTCCGGGGATGACAATGACACCCCTTCCACTTTAGTATACATTCATTTAAATACTCCTCAGAAGCCTATAATTTCAAGTCTCCTGATTAGTCAAATGCTTACTTATGTAAACCAAGTTGATCTATCTCAGAACCTTTTGCTCACTGGATATTGGAGTTCTCCATGTCCTATAGTCTGTGAAAGGCTAGACCATTACTACAGAGAATAACTGTCTAGGACAGGTTATTAATTTTGGATCTTTCTGCTGCTTCTAACTCCAAAACTCTTTAGGCTGTGCATTGTCTGTCACTATGCCCAGTGCCTTCTCAGCCTTCCATTCCTATGAGGAACATAAATACTTTCTTCATATAGTTTCTGAACATGGAGAAAGAGAGTGAATACTTGAGCACTAGTGTTTAAGGGACTTAACTCCATATATGGCCATACATTAACACAGAAACCCTTGAAACACAGGGCTCTGGCCATGATGAGGACACTCCCAACAGCTGGTGACACGGTTCAGATGGGAGCAGGTTCTTGCCCACCGGATTCAATTCGAGTGACTCACCAGAAGACTCAAAAGTTGATTTCCTTCCTCCATTTTCCCCATGCTAAGGATTGACAGCATTTGGAACAGAAACAGATTTCTGAGACACTGTCAGAGAGTTATCTTCTGGGGATGTTTCATGACCACATGTTTATGTCCGTTTGCCGTTTCCTATAATTAGGCGTCACACCGCACATTCGATTCTTTGAGCGATAATTATTCGCCGCGTGGATCGTGCTAGCTCTTTGCTCTCTGCCTGCCTGAAGTAACCCTCTTAGGACAGCTCTCTGTATATAAATATTAGCAGTGCTGCTGAAGTGTGAGAAGGGGAAGGAAAAAGAAATACCACTTTATATGCTTCTTTCCCTGTTTTCTTCTGGAAAAGAAAAAAGGACGGCTTTCATAGCCAAGTCTGTCTTACAACTACCCCCGGAGGCATTTATCACCCCAGTTCAAAATAAGAGAGTTTCATAAAGCACACTTCAATTTGCAAATGTCTTTGAAAGTGACTTTTCTTTTAAGCTTTTATGTTTGAGAATTTAACACATGAGTACTGTATTTATATATTTTTTCACCCCTCTTTGACCACCTCCAACTCTTCCAATACTCTTTTAAAATTCATGACCTTCTTTAAATATTACTATTATATATATATATACATACATACATATATATATATATATAACATATATTTATACATACAAATCAGTGAGTTTATTTAGTATTATTGTGTATATACATGTGCTGAGGGCTGGCAATTTGGAATTGGACAACCTATCAGGGGCCTTGTCTCCAGAGAAAAAGATTCTCCCTTTTTGAGTGGCTGTTAATTACCTATATCTCTTCATCTAAGGTAGTGGTTCTCAACCTTCCTAATGCTGTGACCCTTTAATACAGCTCCTTGTGTTGCAGTGACCCTCAACCATAAAATTGTTTTCATTGATGCTTCATAACTGTAACTTTGCTACTGTTACGAATTGTAAAGTGAATATCTGTGTTTTCTGATGGTCCTTGGGGGTCGTGACTCACAAGTTGAGAAACACTGGTCTAAGGATAGACTCTCTTGGGATTTTACCTAGCCACATTGGCATGTAACCAGAGTGGACATTATGCAGGTCTTCTTTAGGCAACCATAGTCTTGATATTTCATGGGTGCAGCTTCTTGTCATGTCTAGAAGACATTCTTTCAGTAGGCATCCTAGTCCACTGACTCTTAACATGTTTTCACCTCCTCCCATATGACTGCCTGAGCCTTAGATGTATGGGCTGTACTGTAGATGATAAATACCCCATGGTTAGTTAGTTATTTTTTCCTTGGTCAGTTGTAGATATCTGTAATAGTCACCATCTGCTGCAAGAAAAACTTCTTTGATGAGAAGCAAGAGCCACACGTATATCTCAGCTACTTTATTCATTTGTTATTGAGAAGGGCAAACTATTTCAGTTTTATGCCCCCTCTCCAAGTATTAAGGTTTACAGCACTGACCACAGGCTGAATAGGTCTATGATCTGATAAACATGAAATTAAAAGGAAAATTGCCAGGTCCTCCATGTCAAGACCTGTACAATCAAAGCTGAGGAGTTGTCAACAGCTATACTCATTATTAACCAAGGTGTTACAGAAAAAAAAAAAAAAAAAAAATATATATATATATATATATATATATATATATATATGTTTCCTGGAGGCTTCCTTGCTTCTAAGGCCCTGTAAAGATTGGTAGTTAATCATCCTGTGAATATATTTGGGGTTTCTTGGCATGTTTACAAGGCAGGAAGTATAAATATCAAGTATTGACCACTTGCTTGGTTACTTTATAAGTCTAGCCCTACATAGTGGAAAGATGTCTAATGGAGGACAAGAAGGCTAATTTTATTGCTGTCCTTTTAAATCTAACAGTCAGAAAATTAATAGATTGAGTCTATTAAGCTAGTCTTTTTATGAGTGTGTATCCTGTTGATTTAATTAGGAGCTGTTGTCTTCGTTATGGCTACTGTTGCAACACAGTGTTGATTGAGAGTCGAATTGAGATTACTGAGAAACCACTTTCTGTATTTACTTTTTTCTTCTCAATATCAATTTTTAAAACCAACATCTCCTTTATGATGGGCTGTCTCTAAGAAGAACAGTTAAATAAACAAATCATTAGGCTGAGAACAGACGTGCCTCCACCAGCCCAATCTCCCAATTTATCCATCTTTGATGAATGCTAGTCATGACATATGACATCTAACTTTCCAGAAAGTGAAATGCCTGTACCGTTCGGTGAATTTATTATACAGAGAGAGTGGCAGCCTACAAATGAGCAAAGGAGAGAAAAGTTGTAACATGCCACCAGTGCTTGCTGCCTAAGATCTGTTCCCTTTCTTTTGTCAGAAATAACTTATTTCTGTTGAATTATGCAAATACAGCTTGTTGCTGCAAATCAGTATCTGCCCTGTACAAACACGATTTTAGGAACAGTGGCTGCCATATCTAATTTCTCTTCCATTAATTAACAGCCATTATGGATGGCACTTGTATCGATCCAACATCCCAAGAAGTGGAAGATAAACCTTGGACCAGTGGTTCTTCTTTTTCAGCCAGGGATTCTTTTCTTTTCTTTTTTATTTTATTAATTTATTCATATTACATCTCGATTGTTAGCCCTTCCCCTGTTTCCTCCCATTCTTCCCTCCCTCCCATTTCTCCCCTTCTCCTCTCCCCTATGTCTGTGACTGAGGGAGACCTCCTCCCCCTATATATGCTCTCAGAATATCAAGTCTCTTCTTGGTAACTAGCTATCCTTCCTCTGGTCAGAAAAGGGGCACCAGAGTTCGTGTGAGAGTCAGATCTCACTCTCCACTCAATGGTGGAGAGTATCATGTTCAGCCAGGGATTATTTTCTATGACCAGTTTCAAAAGTGCTATTCTTCCTCTAGCAAAGATTCACTCTCAACATTTGCTTTCTTGGGCCTTTAATGGCTTCCCCACATCTTTGCTGACTCAGCTTTGGGAAAGGGATCATGTTTCTTTGTATATAACTGGTGTGGCAGGAGAGCATGGGAGAGCATTGGAAATATTGTCTCTTAAGTCTTAGTAAAGAGTAAAACAAATATAAGATCAAGGGGTTTAGTTTAATTAGGTCTTTAGTTAAACACATTCTAAAAGAATGTGCTTAAAGAAGACATAGTTTTGAAGAGTCAGTGGCAATTGTTCGCTTCTGGATTCCTTGCTAGAAAAAATAATGTTCTCCTAATTTCTCTCTCTCTCTCTCTCTCCATGGGTACTGTTCTGAAGAGTGATCATGTAGTGTCCATCATATACTAAACTTGGTAAAGAAAAGGCATAGGAGTCCATCGTATTGGAGTATATATTCTAGAAAATGTATCATTATCATAGGAAGGGCTAGAGCTAACTCTTAGGATGTCAGCTAACCAGAATACCAGGTGTGTAGAGCTGATGGTGGCTTCACATGAGCATAGATTTTTATGCACTGCTACACCGTTGGCCGTTCAGCAAGTGTTAGAGCCAAGAGTTGAATCCAAATGTATCTGGTGTCAAGTTTTGTGCTGTAACCTGTTCTTAGTCTTGCCTCTCCGTGCATCTTAAAATCCCATCTCAAAGTTTAGCACTGATCATCAAATGCCTGCTGCCACAGGTAATCACCTCATTTTACATTGTTTTCTTTTCCTTATGCCAGAATAAAAATTAATGAAAAGAATCTTGAGGCACCTATAAACTGAACACTACCAAACTCAGCTATCTTATATATTCTTTCTTTCATTCTCTCTCTCTCCTCTCTCTTTTCTTTTTCTTTTTGTTTTTTGTTTGTTTGTCTGTTTGTTTTGAGACAGGATTTATCTGTACAAGAGCCCTAGCTGTGCTGAATGGGTTTTGTAGACCAGTGTGGCCTTGAACTCACAGAGATCCATCTTCCTCTGCCTCCCAAGTGCTGGGATTAAAGCTGTACATCACCATACATGGCTGTATTCTTTATTTCTATCGAAAGACATTTGTCAATAAATCAATATTTCCCCCTTTGTTACTTGCTTTGGTTTCACTACTCTGAAATTTTGGAATTATCCATAAGTACCTCCTTTACTCAAACCTTTCTTCAGTCTTAATCATATTTTTCTACCAAACAACCTTAAATGATATGGAAAGACATACAACTTTCTGTGTGGTGCCAGTCACCAAAAATACAAAATCCCTTTACTTCCAATGGCTTCTTACAGAAAGTCAAAAACCTCTTGCCTTTAATTCAAACCATGTCTCTGTTTAAACATTACTTCATTTGGGGGCCAAGAAGATGGTTTAGTCAATACAGTAATAACGTGAGTTCAAATTACTCTCATGTCTTTTGTGTTGCTTTTTTAAAAAACTGGTTGTATAATTCCAGTGCTGGAGAGGTAGAAACAAAAGGCTCTCTGGGGCTCATTAGCCAGCTGACCAACCTTAGGTGGCAAGCTCCAGGCCAAGAGAGACCATGTCTCAAAATTAGTGAGTATTTGTGCACACACAAACGCACACACAAATGTTGTTTTATTCAGCTAGTGCTATGTGTCAAATACTAAAACCTTAGTGCTATGCTGCAAAATAAATACATAAATTTGTTCACCTATCTATTTTTTTATTTCTTTTTTTCTTTTCTTTTTTTATTACTTTTTAAAATTAATTTATTCATATTACATCTCGATTCTTAGCCCTTCCCCTGTTTCCTCCCATTCTTCCCTCCCTCCCACTTCCCCCCTTCTCCCCTCCCCTATGTCTGTGATTGAGGGAGACCTCCTCCCCCTATATATGCTCTTAGAATATCGAGTCTCTTCTTGGTAACATGCTATCCTTCCTCTGAGTGCTGCCAGGCCTCCCCATCCAGGGGACGTGGTCAGAAGAGGGGCACCAGAGTTCGTGTGAGAGTCAGATCTCACTCTCCACTCAACGGTGGAGAGTGTCATGTTCGTCGGCTAGGTCTTGGTAGGGGTTCGAAGCTTACTGCCTATATTCTCCTTGGCTGGTGCCTTAGTTTGAGGAGGACCCCAGGACATAGATCTGCCTGTCATAAAGTTCTTTTTGTAGGTTTCCAGGACCCTGTGGATCCTACTATTTCCCCATTCTTCCATGCTACTCTCGCCTAAGGTCTCAATAGGATGTCCTCTCCTCTGACCCACTTTCTTGGTAAGTAAAGATTTTCATGGTACGTATCCCTTGGACTAGTGTTTTGATATAAGTGAGTATATGCCGTTTGTCTCTTTTTGCTTCTGGGTGAACTCACTCATTATGATAATTTCTAGATCAATCCATTTGTCCAAAAATTTCGGGAATTTCTTGTTTTTAATAGCTGAGTAGTATTCCATAGTGTAAATGTACCACAATTTCTTAGTCCATTCTTCTACTGAGGAACACTTAGGCTGTTTCTATGTTCTGGCTATTATGTATAAAGGAGCTATGAACATGGTTGAGCATATGTCCCTGTTGTGTGGTAGGGCATTTTCTGGGTATATTCCAAGGAGTGGGATAGCTGGGTCTTGAGGAAGCCCTATTCCCATTTTTCTGAGAAAGCGCCAGATAGCTTTCCAAAGTGGTTGTACTAGTTTGCATTCCCACCAGCAATGAAGGAGTGTTCCTCTCTCTCCACATCCTCGCCAACATGTGGTGTCATTTGAGTTTTTGATCTTAGCCATTCTGATGGGTGTAAGATGAAATCTCAGTTTCGTTTTGATTTACATTTCTCTGATGACTAACAAGGATGAGCATTTCTTTAAGTGTTTCTCGGCCATTTGATATTCCTCTGTTGAGAATTCTCTGTTAAGTTCCAAGCCCCATCTCGCAATTGGGTTGTTTGGTTTTGTGGTGTTTAATTTCTTGAGTTCTTTATATATTTTGGACATTAAACCTTTGTCAGATGAAGAGTTGGTGAAGATCTTTTCCCAGTCTGTAGGCTTTGTTCTACTTTGTTCTACTGACAGTGTCTCCTGCCTTACAGAAGCTTCTCAGCCTCATGAGGTCCCATTTATTAATTGTTGACCTTAAGGCCTGGGCTGTTGGTGTACTGTTCAGGAACTTGTTTCCTGCGCCTATGCGTCCCAGGCTCTTCCCCACTTTTTCCTCTAACTGAATTAATGTCTCTGGTTTTAAGTTGAGGTCTTTAATCCACTTGGACTTCAGTTTTGTGCATGGTGACAAATAAGGGTCTAATTGCATTTTTTTTTTCTACATGTAGACATACAGTTAGACCAGCACCATTTGTTGAAGATGCTATCCTTTTTCCATTGAATAGATTTGGCTTCTTTGTCAAAAATTAAGTGAGCAAATGTGTATGGATTCAACTCTGGGTCTTCAATTCGATTCCATTGATCCACCAGCCTATTGCTTTGCCAGTACCATGCTGTTTTAATTACTGTTGCTCTGTAGTACAGCTTGAGATCAGGTATGGAGATTCCTCTGGAGGATCTTTTATTGTATAGGATTGTTTTTGCTCTTCTGGGTTTTTTATTTCTCCATATGAATTTGAGAATTGGTCTTTCAATATCTTCAAAATATTTTGTAGGTATTTTGATAGGGATTGCGCTGAATCTGTAAATTGCTTTTGGTAAGATGGCCATTTTTACTATGTTGATTCTCCCGATCCATGAACAAGATAAATCCCTCCATCTTCTAATGTCATCTACAATCTCTTTCTTCAGAGGTTTAAAGTTTTTTTCAAATAAGTCCTTCACTTGCTTGGTTAGAATTACTCCTAGATATTTTATATTGTTTGTGGCTATTGTGAAGGGAGTAGTTTTCCTAATTTCTTCCTCTACCTGTTTGTCATTTGTATACAGGAAAGCTACTGACTTTTTTGAGTTTATTTTGTATCCTGCCAATTTGCTGAAGGTGTTTATCAGCTGTAGGAGTTCTCTGGTGGAATTTTGGGGGTCACTTATATACACTATCATATCATCTGCAAATAGGGACAATTTGACTTCTTCCTTTCCCATTTGGATCCCCTTGATCTCCTTTTGATGTCTTATTGCTCTGGCTAGAACTTCAAGAACTATATTGAAGAGATATGGGGACAGAGGGCAGCCTTGTCTGGTTCCTGATTTTAGAGGGATTTCCTTGAGTATCTCTGCATTTAGTTTAATGTTGGCTGTTGGTTTGCTGTATATAGCCTTTATTATGTTTAGATAAGTGCCTTGTATTCCTGATCTCTCCAGAACTTTAAAAATAAATGGGTGTTGGATTTTGTCAAATGCTTTTTCTGCATCTAAAGAGATGATCATGTGGTTTTTCTCTTTCAGTTTGTTTATATGGTGGATTACATTGATGGATTTCTGTATGTTAAACCATCCCTGCATGCCTGGAATGAATCCTACCTGGTCATGGTGAATGATGTCTTTGATATGCTGTTGTATTCGCTTTGCAAGTATTTTGTTGAGTATTTTTGCATCAATGTTCATAAGAGAAATTGGTCTGAAATTCTCTTTTTTTGTTGGGTCTTTGTGATGTTTAGGTATCAATGTGACTGTGGCCTCATAGAAGGAATTTGGTACTATTCTGTCCATTTCTATCTTTTGGAATAGCTTAAATAGTATCGGTATTAGCTCCTCTTTGAAGTACTGGTAGAATTCTGCTCTGAAACCATCTGGCCCTGGGCTTTTTTTGGTTGGGAGACTATCAATGGTTGCTTCTATTTCTATAGGTGAAATAGGGCTATTTAATTTGTTTATCTGGTCTTGGTTCAATTTTGGCAAATGGAATCGGTCGAGAAATTTGTCCGTTTCCCTTAAATTTTCGAATTTTGTGGCATAAATGCCTTTAAAGTAGATTCTTACGATTCCTTGTATTTCTTTGGTGTCTGTTCTTATGTCTCCCTTTTCATTTCTGATTTTGTTAATTTGGATAGTGTTTCTCTGTCTTTTAGTTCGATTGGCTAACGGTTTGTCTATCTTCTTAATTTTCTCAAAGAACCAGCTCTTGGTTTTGTTGATTCTTTGGATTGTTCTCTTTGTTTCTAATTTATTGATTTCAGCCTTGAGTTTGATTATGTCTAGGCGTCTACTCCTCTTGGGTGTTTCTGCTTCTTTTTTTTTTCTAGAGCTTCCAGATGTGTTGTTAAGTTGTTTATGTGGAATGATTCCATTTTCTTTTTAAAGGCACTTAGTGCTATGAATTTTCCTCTTAGCACTGCTTTCAATGTGTCCCACAAATTTGGGTATGGTGTCCCATCATTTTCATTGAATTTCAGGAAGTCTTTTATTTCTTCCCTTATTTCTTCCATGACCCATGTGTCATTAAGTAAAAAGTTGTTTAGTTTCCATGTGTTAGTATGCTTTTTGTTATTTCTGTTGTTGTTGAAGTCCAGCCTTAGACCATGGTGATCTGATAAGATACAAGGTATTATTTCAATCTTCTTGTATCTGCTGAGGTTTGCTTTGTGACCAACTATGTGATCAATTTTAGAGAACGTTCCATGGGGTGCTGAGAAAAAAGGTATAATACTTTGCATTTGGGTGGAAAGTTCTGTAGATATCTGTTAGATCCATTTGATTCATGACATTGGTTAATGAGGTTATTTCCCGGCTTAGTTTTGGAATCAAAGACCTATCCTTGAGTGAAAGTGGGGTGTTGAAGTCTCCCACTATTAATGTGTGGGTATCGATGAGTGCGGCAAGCTTTGTTAATAATTCTTTTACAAATGTGGGAGCCCTTGTATTCGGAGCATAGATGTTCAAAATTGTGATGTCTTCTTGGTTGACTTTACCTTTGACGAGTATGAAGTGTCCATCCTCATCTCTTTTGATTAATTTTGGTTGAAAGTCTATTTTACTAGATATTAGAATGGCTATCCCAGCTTGTTTCTTACGACCATTTGCTTGGAATATTTTTCCCCAACCTTTTACTCTGAGGCAATGTCTGTCCTTGTGGTTGAGATGTGTTTCTTGAATGCAGAAGAATGTTGGGTCATGTTTATGCATCCACTCCGTTAGTCTGTGTCTTTTTATTGGAGAATTGAGACAATTGACGTTGAGAGATATTAATGACCAGGGATTGGTAAGTCCCTTCATTTTTTATATTTGTAACAGTCGAGCTTTTGTGAGGTTGTGATTTTGCAATGGTATACTTACCTATTTCCTATCTAGTTTTGGTTGTAGTTTGACCATTTGGGTTGGAGTTTTCCTTCTAGTGACTTCTGTAAAGCCGGATTTGTGGCTAGGTACTGTTTGAATTTGTTTTTGTCATGGAATATCTTGTCTTCTCCGTCAATGGTTATTAATAATTTTGCTGGATATAGTAGTCTTGCCTGGTATCTGTGTTCTCTTAGGGTTTGCAGAACCTCTGTCCAGGCCCTTCTGGCTTTCATGGTCTCTGCTGAGAAGTCAGGAGTAATTCTGATAGGTTTGCCTTCATATGTTACTCGGCCTTTTTCTCTTGTTGCTTTTAATATTTTTTCTTGTTCTGTATATTTTGTGTTGTTATTATTATGTGGCAGACAGATTTTCTTTTCAGGTCTATTCTATTTGGTGTTCTGTAGGCCTCTTGTATGCTCGTATGCATCTCCTTCTTCAAACTGGGGAAATTTTCTTCTATTATTCTATTAAAGATATTTTCTGGGCTGTGGAGTCGGTTGCCTTCTTCAATCCCTATTATTCTCAAGTTTCATCTTTTCATGTTGTCCTTTATTTCTTGAATGCTCTGTGTCAGGAACTTTTCAGATTTAGCATTTCCCTCGATGGTTGTTTCCAGTTCTGCGATTGTATCTTCAAGTCCCGATATTCGTTCTTCCATTTCTTGCAATCTGTTAGATAAGGCCACCTCTGAGATGCTTGCTTTCTTCTCTGATGCCTCTTGATCACATTTTTCTTCTGCGTGTTTCTGTATCATAGCTTCCATTTTTATCTTCATGTCTTAGACTGTTTTAATGATTTCCTTCATCTGGTTATTTATATTTTTCTGAAATTCTTCAAGTGCCTCTTTATATGACTCTTTTAACTCTTCAGCCCTCTTGTTTGCCTCCTCCTGCATTTGTTTACAGATTTTATTTGTTTCTTCCATTATCATCTTCTTTACTAAGGACTTGGGGTCATTTTCCTGACTATCCATTGCTGTTAGGTTCTCCAGGTTATTTTCATTGGGAATGCTGGGATCTGGAGATGCCAACCTGTTTTAGTTTTTGTTAGCATTCTTTCACTGTCCTCTTGTCATTTTGATGGCTCTGATGTTGGAAGGTATTTTGTAGTGACCTTCGCTGGTTGAGAGTGGTTAATTGATGACTGATTATAGGTCAGGTGCTCTTGCCTGTGGGGATCAGGGAGTATTTCTGTGGAACAGGTAGGTGATCCGGTTTCACCCCTGGTGATTTTCCTCTGCACCATGGGCTCCAAGCTGAGTCAGCCAAAGTAGATTTCTGTTTGGACTTTACTGCTGTAATTCAGATCAGCAGTTTTGGGACCTAGAATAAGGTCTGCACACAAATGTTCTGGTTGTGTAGGTTGATCCCAGCTGCCTGTCCTTCCTGTGGCTTTGTAGTCAAGACCCCAGGTAGATCATATCTTCTGGGGGTGTAGCTGTCTTTTATCTCTGTCTTTATACCCTGTAGAGGTGTCCAATCTCTCCCAGAACTATATGCCTGGAGGGACCAAGGTCACTCTTGGTCAGCAATTAGACACTGCAAGCAAGACCCACATTTCATCTCCTGATAATGTGAGAGTGCCTGCCTTGCTCTGGCCAGGAGCCCCAGCTAGGCTCTCTTGTTCGGGGAGTGCAGGGCCAGTGCCTTGCGCCTGGGAGGCTAGGAACAATAGGGTTGCAGAGCTCTGGCAGTCGCCCGTGGAACCAGGTCTTCCCGCAGGGCTATGATGCTCAGCTATCGCTCTAGGCAAGACCCACATCTCCCGATAGGTATGTGGAAGAAGTCCAAGCTGATTTCTCACTGCCGCTGTTTGCAGGCTCAGTCCGCTGTGATCGGTGTTAAGTTTGGCCCCGGATGGCCAGCGAGCTGTAGTCCCACTATAACTGTCTCTGTTGGGTCCCGCTGCCTGTGTTTCCACTCGGCCTAGGCGGGTGACCTCCGCAGTTTGAAGTGGTGTAGAAGGAGGAATCCTAGGGCAGATTCACCCTCTTCACTGAGACTCCTCTGGCTGGAGACTCCGGAAAATCCCCTCCCCAAACAGCAAGTCTGTGCTTTATATGCCAGCTACAGTTTGCATGTGGATTCCGTTCCAGAGTTTGGGGAGTACGTTTAGCACCTCTGGGATGTTGCTTGTTCCAGGGGGGTAGGCCCCCTGTTTGGTCTGTGGCCTTTGGGGCCCCACTCACCTACAGTTCTCAAAGTCCAGCAATCTTTGGCTCCACTTATGTCCCTGGTCTCCTCGGAGTAGATCAGATACGTGGCTTATTGGTCGGCGCCATCTTGGAATTCCTCACCTATCTATTGTCAACTGGAATCAAGTGGGAAGCTCTGCTGATGTTGCTTGGCTCTCTCATACCCAAAGCAGATAGAACGTGGCCAGTATGGCCTGTTTTTGCCCGTGGACTCAGTTGGCGTCAACATGTCCACTGTCCTCCTAGACACAACTGTATAGGTGCAGCAGTAACAGGGATAGAAGGCATTGAGCCTGGGCATGCAACTAGATTTTGAGCCTTGCTCATGTTCTGTCTACTAACACTTCATTGGCTCCAGTAAATCACATGGCCAATTTCAAAGTCAAGGGCAAGGACATGAACTCTATCTGCAATTATAGTGGTGCTAATGGCAAAGTTACTGTCAAAGAGGGTTGTTAAAAAATGATAAGGAATTAAAACCATTAATGTAATTCTCCACAAATGTAAAAGCATTTTAAATGGCAGACAAATTAGTGCACATTTTCTTTTGTAATAAAATAAGTGCAAGATGGAAGCCCAAATGGGCCAGATTTATTTGTCAGTCTTCACATCTACAAAATATGGTTAATAATCTTATTTTTGAGATGTGTAAATTACTTATCCCAGAGCCTGGCACAATGTAGCCACATAATCATGATCAATGTTATCTCTTCCGGGTTAAGGTTAAAATATAAACATGTCTGCCAGCTTTTCACCCATGGACTATTACTGGCATGCCCTAGAAACTAACCATGGTTTTGAAATGAATCTGATTAGCTTTCCTAATTATGCTGAATTTATTATGTCTCCTGGCACATCATCACACATGCCAATTTGAGAAGCTCCTCAGAGCAGGATTATGGGAATTCTTATACTGAATTAGTGGAGGAAATGGAGAGTGTCCTACCTTCTATAGCCATTCTCATTTTAGTATGCCTTTTCAGAAATCTGAAACTGATCACCCCCTGAAGTCAAGCTACTAATCTCTCTCTCTCTCTCTCTCTCTCTCTCTCTCTCTCTCTCTCTCTCTCTCTGCTTGATGAATGGATCAACACTTCCCAATACATTCTGCTCTATCCTGCATTGCATTTATGAATTGGGAATAAAAAGTTTGGACATAAATTTTTTATAAAGAGGTCAATATCCGCCATTTACAGCTTTTAGCACCTCAGCTTCACTAGCTCTGTAAATCAATGCTTCATAATATGAATCAAACTAATCCTATAATTGAGCCTAATTACGAACAGCTTCATGCAATGATTATGGAATTATCAGAAGGAGAGATTGGAGAGATTTGTTTACTTAATCCCCTGTCCCCCTGCTGGTGAGAGTTCCTGGGAGCTTTTCTTTTTGTGATCTGTCTGGTCTTGTTTTGAAGAGCTGTAAGAATCAGTCTGTCTGATAGTTTTCTTTGAAACCCCACTTAGAAGTACAATAGGTTTTACCAGCTCTTTTCACATATTTGTTCCCTGTGGTGTGGGCTGTTGTTACTCTTCCCCGACAGGTGTTTCATAGAAGGAGCTAGAAGGCAGGCTACACTGCAGTCCAGGCCCCCAGAAAGGGAATGCACAGCAAATTCATAAGGCATGTAAACATCACCAAACCAAATAACCCAACTAAGAAATGGGGCTCAGAATTAAACAGAATTCTCAACAGAGGAATATTGAATGGCTGAGAAAGACTTTAAAAATGCTCAACGTCCTTAGTCATAAGAGAAATGCAAATCAAAACGACTCTGAGATTCCATCTTACACCCATCAGAATGGCTAAGATCAAAAACTCAAGTGACACCACATGCTGGCGAGGATGTGGAGAAAGGGGAACACTCCTTCATTGCTGGTGGGAATGCAAACTTGTACAACCACTTTGGAAAGCTATCTGGCGCTTTCTCAGAAAACTGGCAATAGGGCTTCCTCAAGACCCAGCTATTCCACTCCTTGGAATATACCCAGAAGATGCCCCACCACACAACAGGGACATATGCTCAACCATGTTCATATCAGCCTCATTCATAATAGCCAGAAACTGGAACCAGCCTAAATGTCCCTCAGTCAAAGAATAGATAAAGAAACTGTGGTACATTTACACTATGGAATACTACTCAGCTATTAAAAACAAGGAAATCCTGGAATTTTTGGGCAAATGGATGGAACTAGAAATGATCATACTGAGTGAGTTAATCCAGAAACAAAGATTCACATGGTATATACTCACTTAGAATTGGACACTAGCCCAATAAGGATGTCCCATGAAAGTCTTCACCTGCCAGGAGATTGCGATAGATGTTAGGACATCCTATTGGGACTCTAGGTGAGAAAAGTATGGGAGAATGGGGAAATAGAAGGACGCAGAAGGTGCCCCATATTTGACCACTTCCCCTTAGTGTGGAGGCCTGGTGGAACTCAGAAAAAGGATAAGCAGGCTACCAAGATGAGACTTGATAGCCTATGACCTTATAGTGGGGGAGGAGGTCCCCCTAGGTCACAGACCTTGGGGAGGAGAATAGGGTGAAAGTGGGAGGGAGGGAGGGAGGAACAACAGGAAGATACAAGTGAGGGGGAAACAGTTGAGATGTAATCTGAATAAATTAATTTTAAAAATAAAGACATGTACTGGCATAGTTAATGAAAGCATAGTCACATGATGTTCTTGTTATCAGAGACTTAACTGTTAGGATCAGATGATGTGTAACATACCTGCCAACCCTAAGCTGTGAGCCTCATGTGTTTTCCCCTCCCTCTGACTTTTGGTGGCTAACCTAGCCTTGTGGATCAAGGAAGCTAAGCGGCTGGAATGATTTCTATAATTCATGCAACCTGTAAGGAGCTTCCAGGAGAGGGCTGGAAGGATTCTCGGAATGTTTTCTACACTTCGGTTTCCCTGAAAAAAAAATCTGCACCTTTCCACATGGCTACCCACCTGCATGTCTTTCTTGCTACTCTTCTCTTTTTCTTCTCTCCCCAATAGAGCCATTCTGTTTGCTGCTGACAATGAAAATTTCTTCCTCGTCCTATCTCTCGCCTCTTCAATAAGTTAGCATCATGATATAGGAAAGAATAAAGGAGGGTTGAACTTATTTTTGATCTGTAATTCTAGAAAAGGAAGTTGTATCACAAGTATTTCTAATGCACATTGAAAGACATCCAATATGAAGTTAATAACAAATTTCAATGAATAAAATATCAGCTCATTCCCCCCGTGAATTTGTTTTGTGCATTACTTTCAAAATGTGAGAAAAATAAAGATGCAGAGAAAGGCTAGCTTCTAGGAAAAAGTCTCATTCAATGCTACTGTATGCACAGTTTTAAAATAATGGCTAATATTAATGTATTATTTGAAAACATATACAGCCAAATAGCAGAAGTAGGCATTTAAAATGGGCCTTTTTTTCTCTCTCACATAGATATCTTATTCCTGCTCTAGCACCCACTTACCTAGTTATTCATGGTTTAAAGAGGATTACTAATACTTAAAATACTACAAATTAGGCCTACTACAATTAGGATATCATTCGTTGCTCTATTTCAAACTTACCTTCACAGCTCAATCAAGAACTATTTTGTTATAGAAAGAAAATATTTCAAACTATGTCTTAAGTAACTGTTTAATTGTAACCGATCGAGTCATAATTTATGAAATTTCACAGCGAGTAATTTAAGTTCTTAATTTATTTAAAGTCTAAATCTCTGGTACATCATTACCACTCTTCACGTACACACGCAAAGGCATTTTAAGTACATCCGTCCTGATCTATCAGAGTTCAAGAGGAATATTTAGCCATCATAGAATGCATGTTGGCCCACTTAATGAACCTCCCAACCTAATTAGGCCGAGGACAGAGTTTCCATTTTCTGTAGAAAGCCAATAAATTATCAACATCACCTTAAACTGGCACATATTAATTATACCCCTCTCATCCCTGTAGCTAAAAATGCTCATAGAGTTAGAATTCTCAGTATACAAGGTCCAGACCACAAGTTATCTTTTAGATAGAACACACAAGACAAAGGCCTCTGAACTTGACATCTTAGAGTTCATCTTGTTCATGACATAGAACTTATATGTGGCTAATGACCTTAGAATAGAGTAGATGGAAGAATGCAAATCTTGGCCAGATGGGAGGCCAGACGAAGGTACGCTAGGCATGATGCATTGGTACTTTCCCATCTTCTGCCCTTGATGAAGCAGGAGCAGATCTGTCCTATCTGTTGTAGCTTTAAGGTTTAGCATTTCACATGTTTGAGAATTCTTGCAGTAATTACCCTCCATTTCTTGAATCAGGAAACATCTTATAAACTTGCCCTTGAATGTGTTAGTCGCTCTTAAGTGTATTACTATTTGCGAGAGTTTTATTGTGGGTTGATCTTTAGTTTTTCTAGTTCTTTCAGCATTTCTATTTTTATCAGTGATGTATATGCACACAATTTCAAGAGGAAAAATACCCATAGGGATTTTTATTTAAAACAAAATTAAACATAATAGTCTTCCTGTGCCCAAGATTTTTACCATTTCATACTTATCAGATGAACTAATTTCAAATTTGTCTCATCATTAATTTTTCTATTTATCTCTATACCTCTAATTACTATGCTTTATGATAATGTACATTCTATTTCATTTGTGTAACTTTCCTCAAACTTAAGTTAATACTCTGTATATAAAATTTTATGTAGAAAACTGCTTTTTCTTCTTAAACATATGCATCTGTTTGGATACCAGCATTGCCACTGAGAAGTGCAAAATTTCCAAATTGCCTTCCTCTAGTACTGAGCTATCTTTAATATCTCTTTTCACTGCCAAAATTTCTTAAAATTCACAATAATATTTCAAAATGTGGTTCTATTTTCATCCTTTGTACCGAATATTCAGCAATATCCTCAATCCAAAAATACACAGCCCTGGGGCTGGAGACATGGCTCAGCAGTTAAGAGTGACTGCAGTCCTTGAAGAGGACCTCAGTTTGGGTCCCAGTACGCATATTAGGTGGCTCACAATTCCCTATAAGTATAGCTCCCTGAGATTCAGTGTCTTCTTCTGGCCTTCACAGGCCTATGAGCATCTGCAGAGTGTACATTCACACACTGGGGCAAACACCACTACCATTCCACACACTCATACAAATAAAGACATAAATTTAAAAATGTATGTCCCTAAAATTTTCTTACATTACTTCTTCACTTAGTTTTATCCCTTCCTCATTGTATGATTTCTTTTACTATATACTTTGCATATAAAATATACTGAATTAACAGTAGGCTGCTCCCCAAATCCTACCTAGTGACCAATGTTTTGTGTATTTGTCAAGGTTTTCTAGAGTAACAGGTCTGGTAGGATGAATAAACATATATATATATATATATCATATATACTCATCATATATAATAGAAATATATTTTATATAATTATGTATATTACATAGAATGATATATATAGGGATTTGTTAGAATGACTTACAGGCTGTGGTCCAGATAATCCAACAAAGGCTGGCTATGAATGGAAAGTTCAAGAATCCGGGAGTAGCTTTAGTCCACAAGGCTGTATGCCTGTCTCATTTTGTCTTTAGTAGATGATGGAATCCTGAGGAAGTGGGCTCAAATGCCAATGAAGGAATGGACTTGCTAGCAAGGCAAGAAAAAGCAAGCAAAGAGCAAAAGCTTCTTTCTTCCATGCCCTTATATAGGCTTCCAGAAAAAGACGTGGCCAGATTAGAGGTGGTTTTTCCCAGCTCAAATGATCTAGATTAAAGATGTGTCTTCCTGCCTCACGATCTGGACTAAAGGTAAGTCCCCCTTCCCCCCCCC
This sequence comes from Acomys russatus, assembly GCF_903995435.1. Taxonomy (NCBI): domain Eukaryota; kingdom Metazoa; phylum Chordata; class Mammalia; order Rodentia; family Muridae; genus Acomys; species Acomys russatus. The sequence continues at coordinate 44,007,327 of NC_067150.1, read as the reverse complement.
CCCCCAGCTCCCCCCCCCCCTGCCCTAAGATCAAAAGATCTGGACGAAAGGTGTGTCTTCCTAACTCAAATATACTGATTAAAAGTGGATCTTCCTATTTCTAATTAAGCAAAAATTTCTTACACGTGTGACTACCATTTTTGGGTTTTACTTAATTCCAGGTGTACTCAAGTTGACAACCAAGAATAGCCATGACACACTTTGGCAATTGAATTGGTTTAAAAAACATTCTGTGTAAATTTTCAGTAAATATCATGATATTTGCATGGTTTGTTAAGGCCTGCTCTTTGACATAGCTGGATCCATTTTCATATTCAACTTCCATTTTGCTTATTAGGTGAAATTAAGATAAATAAACTTCAACTTTTTCAACCCCGCTTCCTAGAAGTAGTTATTCATAGTTGACACTAATATTCACTGCCAGAAGGTCAAGTTAACCTACACTAGATGATTCAAGGTATCATAATTTGTAGTTTGTTATCGATACACTTGGATACCGTCTCGCTGCACTCCTGTTATCTACACACTTGTTTACACTTTGCATGTACCCTAAGCACTGCCTCACTTATGTCACTTAGGACCAATCAAGCTATAGGTCAATTAGAACTGCTTTTTAACAAAAATAATTTGAGTCAAAGCTGACCGCCCTGTTCCACCATCTGCCCCCTACACAAACTAATTGTGTTTATTGCCTTTATAAACTGACTCTGGGAAATCAGGTGGATTTCACAATTAGGTTCCTGAGTCCTTTCTGTGGGCTTCATTGCAATCAGTCTTGTCTTAGGATGTATGCTCCTTCAATAAACCATCCACATCTCACTGAGAGTGGAATCTGAGTGGTTTGTGTGGCTGTTCTTGAACTATAACAGGTTCCCGTCCTTATAGGGAATAAGTTCCAATCAAGAAACCCCCAGATCCACTCTTTCTAAGGGACTAATTCTTCAGACTTATAGAGTAGGAGAGCGACAATTGTCTAGATGTATGGACTGCTGGGATCCTACCTACACTAATCCTCAAGGAGCCTTTTGTCTACTGTTGCTAAGGTTTCTGTGCTTTCTTTCCTTTGTTCGATGGAACTCATCACCACTAACCCTTTGTCAGCTCCCCTCCTACCTTTATTGCTACGAGGTTTTTGTTGTTTTTTTTTTTTTCTATCCATGTGTGCTGCTCCAATTCACTAAAAAAATGAAACCAATTTTTTATTTTAATAAGATTTTCAGGATGCTACAGAGCAAATGCTTTCTATTGAGTTGGTCTTAAATAAAATAAAATAAAATAAAATAAAATAAAATAAAATAGTTAAAGCCCAAAAGCCACATGAGATAATGAGTAGTAAAAGTGGGTAGATATATTCTCAAAGGACTGTTCTTGTCCAGTGCATCCAGATCACATTTCAGTAACTTAGATTTTACTCAGTAGAGGGTTGTCAAGAGTTGAACTCTTATATGGACACACACATTGGCTCATAATTTCACCCTTTAAGGTGGGTACTGGTTCATCTCAAAGAGCTCTTTTATCCAAGACAGCAGTCCTTATGAGATGTGAGAGGATCCACTTCAAAAATAAATGTTTATATCTGCTGTATACAAAATTACCTATAGTCTGATGGTTAATATGTTTTAACTTCCAATTATTCATTTAGCAAATATTCTTAGGGTCTCTACTATGTGCCAAGAATCAACTAGATATGGTAACTGCCTGGAAAGATGTCAAGAAAAATTTCAAACTTAGTTATACTATCAATTAAAATCTCCTTTAAAAAAGAAAATGCAAAGGGTGTTAAATTAGGAAATTTTGGTAAGAATTATCTAGTCTCAAACCCATCAAGTGTATGAGCAACTGTACTAGGCTTCGATTTGAAGTCATATCCCCTATCTTCTACTTGTTGAGTTGAAGTAGTCTGACAGCCAATGTCCAAATCCTGATGGCTCAGGGGTTGTTCAGTAGCTATACATCCGTGAGAAATTAGAATTCTTTACAAACACACCACCATTATGACCTTACTTCTTTACTCGGAGTCCCAAAGCTAGTTGAAATCTAAGTTGATGCTATTTCAGTTCACAGTCCTGAAGAAATGTCTAGGACCCGAGGTCCAAACACTGGTGTATTTGCCCAGTGCTCCCACCTGCTCTGAAAACCTCAGCTTTCACACAAGAAAGAGAATGCATGAGCTGCCATAAGACACTTCAGTGTTTGTCCAGCACTATGAGTGTTTGTCTCTAATCTCTTTCATCAATTTGATATTTGCCTATAGCTTAGGAATCTTTTCTCAGTTACCAGTAATCATGCTCTTTACCTTCAATAAAATTTAAGTCATCACTGTGTATGTACAGGAAATGTCATGATAGTTCAGGTGGCCCAAAGGGATAAGTAACCCTGGTTTGAATTTTAGTTCTGTCAGTACTCAATGCATAACTATGACCAAGTTCCTTCACATTTCATATGCTTCACTTTCCTCTGCTGGAAATTGGGACAGTTATAACATGATTAAGGTGAGGTAATTCACCTTAGACATTTTCGGTCTAGCCTTTATTACTGTAATTATTGTCTACAGTCATTTCTTTATTTCTCTAGTTGTAATGTATAGCAAAATCAAAACAAAAGAATTTCTTTTGAGAAAGATTAGCCATCTCATCATCTCCCTTTTTAAAAAGACATTCACATTTTTTCTTCCAGTGCAAGGCATCAACCCCAAGACTTCACTGATGGTAGACAAACACCGTTACCACTAAAAAAGCACACTGTATTCCAAAGCCCCTCTTTTTAAAAATTTACTTATTGTTTATTTCATTCATATTACATCTCAATTGTTATCCCATCCCTTGTATCCTCCCATTCCTCCCTCCCTCCCTTCCTCCTTCCCACTTTCACCCTATTCCCTCCCCTATGACTGTGACTGAGGGGGACCTCCTCCTCCTGTATATGATCATAGGGTATAAGGGCTCTTCTTGGTAGCCTGCTATCCTTCCCCTGAGTGCCACAGGACATCCCTATCAAGGGGACGTGGTCAAATATGGGGCACTAGAGTTTGTGTGAAAGTCAGTCCCCACTCTCCACTCATCTGTGGAGAATGTCCTTTCCATTGGATAGATCTGGGTAGGGGTTCGATGTTTACTGCACATATTGGTTGGTGCCATAATTTGAGCAGAATCCCTGGACCCAGATCTGCCCGTCATAATGTTCTACTTAGAGGTTTCTAGGACCCTCTCGATTCTCCTATTTCTCCATTCTCCCATACTTCTCTCACCTAGAGTGCCAATAGGATGCCTCACATCTATCCCACTTTCCTGGTAGGCAAAGACTTTCATGGGACATGTCTCTTGGGCTAGTGTCTAGTTATAAGTGAGTATATACCATGTGAGTCTTTCTGCTTCTAGGTTAACTCACTCATTACGATCATTTCTAATTCAATCCATTTGTCCACAAATTTCGGGAATTCCTTGCTTTTAATAACTGAGTAGTATTCCATAGTGTAAATGTACCGCAGTTTCTTTATCCATTCTTCTACTGAGGGACACCTAGGCTGTTTCCATGTTCTGGCTATTATGAATAAGGCCACTATGAACATGGTTGAGCATATGTCCTTGTTGTGTGCTGGTGCATCTTCTGCAAAGCCCCTCTTTTTAAACTTTTATTTTGAGACCGTTTCCTTAAGTTGTCAAGCTGTCCTCAAACTTACCATCCTACTGCTTCAATTTTAATGTGATGTGAAAACCTTGGCAACATGTTTATAAGAGTTTAAAAATACTTAATGTATCTGAAGAGCCAGATTCTAATTGAGAAGCTTTTTTAAAAAATGAATTTGTCTTATGGGACCACTTAGACCACAATGATAACTTGATTAGGGTGAGGTAATTCCCCTTAGACACTTTTGGTTTAGCCTTTATCATTGTAAGTTGACCAACAATTTGAAAGATTTCTGGTGCCTGGTACTGACTAGGGTTTTCGTTAGACAGTGTGGTTGTTTGAACAGCTCTGGCCCCCATAGATACAAGTGTTTGAATGCTTGGCCACAGGGAGTGGCACTATTAAGAGGCGTGGCATTAATGGAGGAGGCGTGGCCCTGTTAGAGGAAGTGTGTCACAGTGGAGGCCGACTTTGAGATCATATATGCTCTAGCTATGCCCAGTGAGACACACAGTCTGCTTCTTCTGCCTTTGCATCAAGATGAAGAACTCTCAGCTCCTTCTTCAGCACCATGTCTGTGTACAGGCTGCCATGCTTCCTGCCATGATGATAATGGACTAGACCTCTGAATCTATAAGCTGTCCCCGATTCAATGTTTTCCTTTATAAGAGTTGCCTTGATCATGTTGTCTCTTCAAAGCAAGAAAACCCCAGTGAAGATGGAAAAATCTAAGGCTTTTGAAGGGGGCATTGTTGCTGTTGCTCTTGGTTGCTTCTCAGAGGTTGAAGGTAAATTCCTATTGTTGACAACACCACACACTTGAGGTACAGGGTTCTGTAGATCAGATCTGAGTCTAACCTGAAAGCATCCTTCCTGAAGACTAGCTTTCATGGTTCCAAAACCAATGTGGAAACTGCCAAAGAATAAATGCAATATATAAATAGTTCTATAATAGCCCTACACATAAACTGCAATGACCAGTGTGGCAAGGTATCCCTAAAGATGCAATAGTGCTACCCATATCTTTGTTCTAAGCAAAAGCTCTTTCATAAGACTTAAAGGCCACTCAATAGGTGGGAAATCATACCTGGTACTAAGAACCTAGTCAACTACTCAAGGAGTGGGGAGGGTCTTCAAGGATCATAGAGGAGAGCCTACTACTGTCACTTTACTAGGCAAGCATAATTTCTAATTGTATTCTAAAACATACTCTTATGCCCACAGAAAAATGTCGCTCTTACTACCCATCAAAGAAGCTTCTCTTTGTAACAAACATAGACCATTACCAAAACCACAGTGGTCATATTGAAGAGATCAACTGATCCTGGGGAGCCAAGCCCCAATGCATCCATATACAACACAACTCATTACATGTAAGACTCCAGAACATTGTGGAAGAAGTGGTGGGAAGCTTGTAAGAGCTAGAGGACCAGCAAGTCTGCCTTGAGATTGCGTTGTCTACAAATAGCATAATACCTCAACAATAAAGCTGCCTAAATAAGACCTTATCAATGACAGTGTGAATAGAGGTACTAATACAAAAGGGAGGAATCTTGTGGGGTCCGCCCCCTAACAAAGAACTACAGGCAAATTACAACTGCTGAAAGAGAGAGACTTAGCCTATCTGAGGGATGAGCTCCTAATTGGTAATCCAGTACTAAGTGGTTAGCCTGATAATCACATGTACACAAGCAACTAAATAGACTCAGTGGGATGTGTGTGTGTGTGTGTGTGTGTGTGTGTGTGTGTGTAAACTACAGCCAAAGAAAAGAAGCTATCAACTCAAAAGGGAGTAAGAAGGACATGGGAGGGATTGAGGAGAAGAAAGAGAAAAAGGAAGTCATGTATTTAGATATTAATTCAAAAATAGAATATAAATATAATTTTGTTGCTTTATAAATTTAAAGGTGAATCTTTCCATCTTCTATTCTCTCTTTTTCTCCCAAATAGGAAAGGGACTTTATAGAAGCAAAGTCCATCACTGAAAGGCTTGCAGAAATGGTCAGGATCTAGTATTTTCAAACTATGGATGCTAAAATATATCCAGTATCAACTGTAACACAAAGGAGAGTTACCCTTTTCTTGGCCCAAAGGAGAGTTACCCTTTTCTTGGCCCAAAGAAATAACAAGAGGATTAGCAACATAGTAGTGAGAGGAAGAAAACCTGAGGGAAGAGGAAGGCAAAATAAATCCAGACCCTACATTGGAGGATGGATGTGTGAGTGGAAAGTTAGCCATTGACAATAGCAGATAACTATTGCGTGCCCATTCTTACTCTATCCCTGTATGGCAGTGGTTCTCAACCTTCCTAATTCAGTGACCTTTTACATACAGTTTTTCATGTTGTGTTGACCTCTTTGCTACTGTTATGAATACTAATGTAACTATCTAATATGCAGGATATCTGATATTTCCCACCTTCTCTGCAATCCACTTACCTGGCATTAGCACCGATGCATTTGAAAAATGTTTTGATTTGTGACTTTCTCTGCTCCATTACTAAAAAACTTCATGAAACTACTACTGCATCAGAGCATAGGCTTGGGGATAAACTGAGTCTGTGGTCCCAGGCATGATGCTCACTCATATCTGGATCCAAATAAACTGTCTTTCACTCCTTTGAAGTGAGAGCTGTTTTGCTTGTTTGTTTTACTGTTGGCAATTACAATTGTGAGGCAGCTGGTGAGATGCTTAAATACCAGTGGAAGCCATGCCTTCAGACAGGACACAGACATTTTACTAAAACTGAGTTCCTGGAATCTTCCTGCCAAAGAAAGCTCTTTATGTTATGAAAAGCAATAAAAAAGATGAAAATAAAATTGAAATAGTTATTTCATTCTTTAACAGCTAAGACTGATGTATAATTCAGTCACTCTTCTGGGCCCTTGGTCTTAAATACATTATTTTTATTTTAAGTAATATGTAAAAACTAAATGTCTTTCAAAGATCAGATATGTTTATATATAATATACATTACATTATAAGATATAACATATATTATACATATACATTATATTATCTCATATATAAATATGTGTTAAAATACATCTTGCCTGCTTTGCATTTTTTCAGTCTACCTATAAGACATTTGTGAACAATTTCTTAAATATTAGAAACATAGAAACCATATGTCTAAATTGCAAACAGAAACATATTTTTTTAAACTGTCTAACTTGGCCAGAAAAACCAGAAGCTATGTTGAACCCTGTTCTCTGACCTCCTCGCCTCACTCCCAAACTGGGGAGTTCTCTTTCCTCAGAGTAGAGGCTTAAGTCTGTTGAGAGGGAAGGGCCCTCGGACACATAACAGTGTTAGGTGAGTGTTTGGTCCAAAGTGATTGCTTATTTGTTCCTTCATTCTAGCCTTCTCTTCTTGGGACCTCAGGTGACTCCACTTACTCATTTGGGAAGTTCTGCGTGGAAAACCACTGAGGGACTCCTATGCTAGTGTGCTGGTTCGTTTTTGTAAGCTCCACACAACCTGAGTCACCTGGCAAGAAGGAGCCTGCTAGGAGGAGTCGCCTCCATCAGATTGGCATCTGAGCTTGTCTGTGAGCAATTTTCTAATTAGTGATTGATGTGGGAGGGGCTAGGGCAGTGTCATCGCCTAGCCAGGTGCTTCTGGCTTCTATAAGAAAGCAAACTGAGAAAGCCACGGAAGCCAGTATGCCACAGCATCCTTCCATGGTCTCTCCTTCCGTTCCTGTCTCCTCCGGGTTCTGCCTCAAGATCCTGCCCTGACTTTCCTCAGAGATGGACTCTGACATAGAAGTGTAAGCCAAGTCATTCCTTTCTTCCCCAAGTTGCTCTTGATCAGAATTTTTTTTTTTAATCATAACAACAGAAAGCGAACTATGGCAGCCAGGAAGCTGGCTCACACACCGGGGCATCCATCTCTCGGCTTCGAGCGTCACTCTAGACAAGCCTGACATGAAGATTGCTCTGCTGGCCATGTTTAATAACCAGCTCTGACCTTTTCAATGTAACATTTCCAAAGTCTAAAGTGACATAACTAAGCCAGATTTCTGAAAAAGCTCGATATTGGGAGTAAGACAGAATGAAACAAAAGATGTGTGTCAGTGTTCATGAAAACACAGGGGCAGGAATGAGGAAGGGATAATAACTGAATCCTTCATTTTTCATTATAATCTTTTGGTCTTCTACTAGACCTTTTCTTAGAGTCGTCTCAATAGCAATGCGATTGATAGATCCATACTTTATTTCTATTCTCCACCTTGTAGCAGAGTTGATGAAAAAGCCAGATTGCTCTGAAGACAGGTAGAAAGCAAAGAGAAATTGAGGCCTGGATTCCCAGCTCCTATGTAATTTAGCCCTGGCTGCATCATGTTTCTGTGGTTGCATGCCACAGCCCAGATGGGCAGGTGGGACAGTTGAAGAAGTCACAGGAGCTGCTGTTAGTAATATTTTCCTGCTTGGCATTGATGCTTTAACAAAACTGAGAATGTATCTGGCTAATTAGATGCATCAGCACAGCCCGATTCTGGAAGCTGAAGGTACATTGATACCTTGGGTAATTTGAGGAAGGAAAGGATCCAGCTAGATGAGGCAAAATGAAGAAGAACACACACCCTTCATGGAGGACTCATTCTGTGGGTCTGGGAGGATGAGTGATGGCAGGCAGTTCACTCTCATATGCAGAATTGCTGAGGCTCAGGGAAAGGCCCAGGCCACGAAGCTGCAGCGACATTGCATTCCTTTTTAAGAAGTTACTGCTGTTTCTCCCCGACCCCGTCCGCCATGTGAGCTTTGAATCCAGGTGGCAACCCCATGCTTGGAAGCCCCAGAGTTGAAGCAATTGTCTGCTCCTGACTCAGAAACCCAAACTACTATGTTTTTAAAATGGAGGATGTTTTCAACTTCAGTGAAAACACATTCAACGTGTGGGTATTTGGCTCAACAGATCCTGTCTTTGTGAATCAGGTTGTTTTCTGTCTCTTGTAGAAAACAGCATAGAGTTAAGCCAGTGAGGAGCCAAAGGGAGATTCTGTTCAATGCAATGAGGGATGGGTGGAGTGGAATTGGTTTCACCAGTATCTCAGGAGGCTGTTCTTGCCCATTAAGAGCAGACTGGCCCAAGCAGACCTGTTTGACAAACGGTGAACCCAACCAGAACAGCATCTTAAACAGATAAAGTCAAGTATTCCTCTCAACTGCAGCAAAGCAGGGGAGAGGAAGGGGGTTAGGGATGGAAAACACCCTCTGCTGTTGCTACTACATCCCTTGGTACCCTGGGGAAATTAAACCCTGGGGCTGTGAGATGCTCAGCACTCCTGCATATTGAGTGAGGAGTGAGAACAGCCGGAGCCGCTGTGGTGCTGCCCTACTGCCAAAACCAAGCTTAGTCATGTCTTACTCATCTGTGCTTTTGTCATCTATAGCAAATTAGTTTTTCTCAGGAGTGGAATGAGTTTTGTACCATCTCATCTTAGAGGGCATTTGCAAGGATTAAAGGAAGCGTTGAAATGGTGTTTTCCAGATGTGAATCGTTATGCTCAACACATCCATCGTGAGTGCTCATAAATCACCGGGGCAGGGGAGGGTGCTGACAGATGTTGCTTAAAAAGAAAATGGGAAAGTGGCTTTCCTCTTGGAGCCATTGTGACTTTCCTGCTATGATCAGAGGGAGACCCTAGAAGCACAGTGGTCATCATCCAGCCACGCAACAAAACCAGAAAGGGAGACTCACTCATTTATCCTAAAGACTTTGAAATGAATCAAGGAAATTTAAGCAGAAGTTCAGCTGAGTGTCAGGAAGGCTGGAAGCCCTTGCTTTGTGTGTGAAGTTGAGTAGAATTCTTTTTTCCTGTTCCATGGGACAACACAGACACAGAAGCCCACAGAAAAACAAGAGGGGTGGCCACTGCAGCCCGGATCAGCTCTTAGAGTGTCCTTCCTTCCTTGTCTCTCTTAATGAGCTCATATCTGTATAAATACAGAAGGGATACTGGGCTAATATTTTATAGTCTTGTCGACTCTGTCAAGATAAGAGACTATCTTATTTTTGTGAGCTCCAGTTTGAAATAAGTAGGGAAAGCAGCAATGGGTCAGTTTAGTGGAAGCGCAGTCAATATTACAGCATCACTGACTCTGTGCAGGGCCCAGACAAGGGTCCAGCACCCAGGCCTTAATCAGCTAAACAGCTACTGCATCCATGAGGAAGTCACGTCAGATCAATATACAGGGTTCCACGGTAACCATGAAATAGGAGCAGAGGAGGCAGAGCTCAGAAGTGGCAAGTTTTAGTAGATGTATATGGAGACCTCAGCCTGGAGCCCTGTCCAAGCTGGAGGGGAGGTGTGATGGAAGCACGTCTCCTTTTCTATATGCACGGACTCCATGGACTGACCTGCCTTCTCCACAGAAGGAGAGTGAGTTGTTATGAGAGGGAGCATTGGCATTCCTGTAATCTTGAAGAGGGGCTGAGTGTCAGAAGAACCTCACAAAAGATCTCTGTATCATCTTGTACCACAAATGCCGCGGAGTCTGGTGGCCCAATGCAAACAACTTAATATTTATACGATTTCTAGTACTTGATGTATTGCAAAGGTTGAGAATTGGGGTTGAGCTTTGGTTGTGCTAAATATTTACAATATCCTAGGTGCATTGCTAAGATTTCTTTCCTTCACTTAACAAAGATTTCATCCACGAGGGGAATAAACTTAGCATGTTCAGTGCAGTGTGTGTGACTTGATGCTCAACAGACATTAGCAATCACTGTTTGCAATTCTCTGATGTGTTTCACTCAACAAATGTATAGTATGCAACCATAGGTTAGGAGTTGTCTCCTCTTTCAGAAATAAGAATCCCATCAGGGTAGGGATTCTTGGTATTTGTGCTATGGCTTCCCATAATAGACATATTATGCAGAATCACTAACGAGTCACTAAGCAAATCACGAGTGAGCAAAGACCATACCAGGTAGCTGGTGGCCTGGTGGATGCTTTTGGCTGCCTCTCAGAAACAAACAAGTTCCGGTGGTACAGTTAGGATGTACATTGTAAGGTGGTTTCTTTGACAACTTTAGCAGAAATAGTTTCCTTTGTTTATTCCTTTAATGGATCGTCACTGGGTGTCTATTAATATAGCTGGCACCGGTCAGCTTCTGCTTAGGCAGTAGCACATTAATTGCCATCTCTCTGATGTGTTCATGATATGCCCTCTGCTAGGACAGGACTTTGCTGTTCCCTTGTACTGACCGAGCAGACCCAGAGCATAACTTGTTCTGTGTGACTTTTGTCAGCCTCAAATGTGGGTGAAACTTATCAAGGAATGTAATTGCAATTGTATCTCCATCCCACACTCCCTTGCTTCTACATAACAGGTGCCAATAGATGGTATATATGGATAAAGTGAAGGAAATCCTGAAATTTGTGAACAAATGGCTGAAACTAGAAATGGTCATCCTGAGTGAGTTAACCCAGACACAGAAAGACTTACATGGTATTATATACTCATTTATAATTGGACACTAGCTCAAAAGGGATGTCCCATGAAAGTCTTCACTTACCAGGAGATTAGGATAGATGCAGGACCTCCTATTGGGACTCTAGGTGAGAGAAGTATGGAAGAATGGGGAAATAGAAGGATCCAGAGGGTCCTAGAAACTCTATAAGAAGAACATCATGATGGGCAGATCTGGACCCAGGGGGGTTTGCTCAAACTACTGTAGCAACCAAAGACAATGAATTCAGTAAACATTGAACCCCTATTCAAATCTAGCCAATGGACAGGACACTCTCCATAGTTGTGTGGAGAGTGGGGACTGACTCTGACATGAACTCTGGTGTCTTATATATGACCACTTCCCCTGATGGCACTCAGAGAAAGGATAAGCAGGCTACCAGAATGAGACCTGATAGGCTGTGACCATATGGTGGGGGAGGAGGTCCCCTTTTGTCACAGACCTAGTGGAGGGGAATAGGGTGAAAGATGGAGGAGGAACGGGAAGATACAAGTGAGGGGATAACAATTAAAATGTAATCTGAATAAATTAATTAAATAAAAAAATTTAAATGGATAAACCGAGGAATGATTTCTTAGGATTGTCATGAAGTATCCTGACATCTGTGACTTCTTGAATCAGCAGATCAGTGGGTCCTTTGAGTTAGACAGAAGCAGCAACAGCTATGGGTTGGATCCTTTGAGTCTTCCAGGGCTTGCATGAATGACTTGAGTGATGGGTTTTCCCATTGTCTCTGAAGCAAACAAGACAATACAGAAAAACACTGAGAGGGGAAAAAATGATCTTAAGAAAATACATCAGTCTCTTGTCACCAGTCTTCTCTTTTCTCACAGAGAAAAATACACTTCCTCTCTTCCTACCTTGGCCCTTTGCTCTCAGAGCTCAAACTTACATTATTAGTAATTTGAAACAATTGTTTCCATGGAAATATCCTAGCAACTTCCCAGAGCAGAACGGCAGCTTTGGCAACTTTTGCACACTTGGGTTAGACAGGCAAGAGCTTTGACAAACATAACCTTCTGAGGGTGGTCTTAAAAGAACTTCTAACCATGCCTTGAAATCATCATTTCATTTCGTTCTCATGCTATTTAACAGTAGTGCCTTGGCTACCAAGTGGTTTTAATGGGCATAGGGTCTTTCCACAAAGCTGGGCTATTCCTGTGTCCCACATGGTAGAAGGGAACTGTCTTTCAAAAGATGTCCTGACCACCATAGGCATGTTATGGTAGCCATTCATACACACACACACACACACACACACACACACATTAATTAATTAGTTAAATGTACCTATAATTTTAAAAATAGTAATGCTGATTTAGGCAATCAAGAATTATCTTGTATCTCTGTAAAAATAATAGTCCCTCAAAATTGCATTATTAAAAGAATAACCTATAAATAAAACGTTGTTTTATTAGGATTTAAAATTTTAATGTGCAGAGGAGGAGGCTGCACATGTTACTGTGACCACACGGAAGGTGGAGGTCAGTGGATGACTCAGCATTTCCCTCCCTTTCACGCGGTAGGGGTAGGGCCAGGTTCTGGGCATTGAACATAGGTCATCAGACCTGTCAGGGACAGCTCTTTCCTTATCAATTGACCCACCCTACCAGCCCTTTTATAAGCATTTTAAAGACACACACACACACACGTATTAAACAAAACACCTCAGGAAAGTAAACTACAAGAAGAAAATTTATATTTTTGTTCAAGATGGCAGACTATGATCTAATTACTGCCTGTCTCTTTTATTCTAAAGTCTTCAGACACTGAAAAAAATATCTATAGTATTTATAACCACCATCATCCTGTCTGCTTCCCCAGCATCCAAAGTCATCTGGCTTCTATGTCATTGAATAAGCTATCTTATGGATAGACTGAACCATAAAGCCAAGCATACTCAACATCAAGTTTGCTGACACATTCTTCTTTGGTATTAATAAAGCTGAACAACACACGTTATGTTTCTGAAGCCAGAAGTCGTCTCATCAGATTGCCAAGTAAGTTAGTTACGTCTTTCCCATTTCTGACTGATGTAACAAAACTTTCTGTAGCCAGGGCACTTCTAAGTACACTAGAAATATTAACCCATTAAATACTGTAGCTCTTTTACATAGTCTTTACTACTGTTAGGATTCCACAAAAAAAGGAAACCCAGAGGCATCAAGAGCTAAGGTTAATGATAAAGCTGGTAGCTGGGACAATACACTCATCCTGTGGATGGGTGCTGCAATCCTGTCATTTTTGGAAGTCTATTTTAGCTACAGCTCTTTATTTGTTTTTGTTTTTAACTAGATTTTTTAAGAGCAAAATTCAAGCCAGAAACACAGACAGTGCTCCTGTACGCACTATGCCCACCCCTCACTCAAACAGAACTCCCCATCAGTTTCCCATAGCAGAGGTCACATATGCTACAGTTAATAAGCATTGGTAGTCGGCTAGGCACTGGCTCTAGCTCCATTTCTTACCTATGTTTCTAATCCCCATTTTATTTTAATGTTTCTACCTGTCCAAGGATATAAAAAGAAAGCAGGGTCTTACCTGAAACTCTTTGGAAACAAATTTGAAAATTATGACATGTCTGCAATTTGTATTTAGAGAATCTGATGTCTGTAGACACGTCATCATTTGTCATAGGCTGACTGGGACTCAGCTCTAGATGTAACTGGTTGGCTTAATTAAAAATTAACACCCAGAGTCTCCAGGTAATGTCATTCCTATAAGGCTATTTGCCTAGGGCACTAGAGAGCTACACTTGTGACTGTCACCTAGGGTCACACAGTACCCAGAGCACGGCTAATTAACAAGACACATAACAGGCAGGCTTTCTTTCCCATGAAACTGGTAGCTTTTTCATTAACCTAGCAAATGTGAAAAGTGGTATTCAATCACAGGTATTCAATATATATGGATTAGCTTAAATATTTTATAAATATCTTCTACACTGGCTTAAAGAGAAGAAAAGTGTTAGCAAGCCTGGTAGCTTGTGTCCTTCATCCTAAATTGAATGAATAAAGGTATGTCTAACTGGCTGGTGTCAAGTACCCAGTTAGTGAGTCCTGTATCTGGAAATCAGCGCTGAGCATGTTGATGACCTCTGTGATGAGAGCAAGGACTTCACTGAGCTTGAAGAACCGGTTTTGTTAATTATATTAGACTTGATCACTAAGAAATTTTCATTCAGTAATTTCTGTAGGTGGAGACTGTGGTTGCATCCTTAATGAACCTTAACCTAATTATCGTAAGCTCAAGGGGCAGCAGCTAATGCACGCTCACTTCAGTATCTGTCAAGACTGCTGTTGTGTATTTCGTTCATGGTGACATGACAGAAGGTTTCTTTGCAACACATGTAGCAGAAGGCAATCCTGAAAGGGCTGGGATCCTCAGCACTGCTGTGGCCAGATCCCTTGCCCTTTCCCTGTTTCAGAGGTTCTCTTGTTGCTTTCCTCAATCCCAAGCCTGTGGCCATGTTACTAGGACCTCCACGTTCTCCTGTATCTGACTAAGGTCACAGCGGAAAGAGCCATCACTCTATTACCAAAACATTTTATTCTGTGCCCCGACCCCTCCCATCCAGATTGCCGAGGCTCTCCTTTTAACTACATATTTAGAGAAAATTTTTATGGATTTATACACAGATTTATATGAACTATAAATTTAGTTGTTATGAATTTCCTTATAGCACAGAACTGTATACTGGTTTCAAACACCACAGAATTTGCCTTCTTTTATTCATTTCTAAGATGATTAAAATAATGAAGAACCAAGTCAGGCAGCTTTTGAGAGGAGACACATTTTGGCCCGTAAGCCTTCTCCATCCATCACAAGATGCCTGGGGTGTTTGCTAAGGGTCCAATAACCTTGTTGTTGCCTGAGGTTTCATTGAATGCTAAGCTTTGGAACAAAAGCAGAATGTAACCGTGCTTTCAGATGCCCAGGGTTACATTTGGCAAGCATCTACTGATGGACATTAGGTACCATGTGTTAGTAGGATGGCATTTAAAGTTTCAAACTATAAATCTGCTCTCAGAAGTCAAATTGGAACTGCTGCCTCATAGCTGACCTCTATATGTTTTTCTATTTTTTTTTAAAGCAAAGAGACAAAAACTGTTATTCTAACAAAACTAGCTAGTTTAAGTTAAAGAAAATTCCTAAAGAAAAGTGTGTGAAAGTGGGCAAAGGGAGGGGATCTTTAGGAAAGAAGGGTAAACTCAGAAAAAGGGTAAAATAATAATAAGGATGCCTTAAACTCCATAAGGAATCAAACTATTAACTATTTGTATAAAAATAACCTAAAGCACACATAATTATATATATATATATATATATATATATATATATATATATATATAAAATTTAGAAGAAATTTTCTCACCTGTGTGACAATGCTCCTTCCAAGACCAAAGATCACCAATAAAAACTTCAATACCAGGCATGAGAAGCAGCTCACTTTTGAGTATCAGTCAGGTTTTTCTTTTTCAAGAGAGTCCATAAACATGCAGCCTGGTGATATTGCTCCTGGTTACTCCCCAGAGATGGAAAGTAATTCCTTATTCTTGAACACACAATGCACTTCAGGCAGTGCCCAGAGACCCCTGAGCTGGAACTAACCTGAATAACTAACCTAAATGCTTCAAGGACTATAGGCATAAGGTTAAAGTTTATATTCTGATTTCCCATCTAAATGTTGTATAAACTCTGCTCCCCAATTGTCCCCCAGTCAATGAGCAGGAGAGAGAATAGGGCTGGACTTCCTGCTAGCCAGGGGAGGAGGGGCCAAGAAAGGAAGCAGGGATCCAGCCTAAGGGAGCGGTCCAAGGAAGACCAGGAGGAAGGAGCTGGAGCTGAGGAAAACTACAAAGTGCAAGTATTACTGGGATGTTTGCTGGGAGTGAGACAGGATAGCTTAGAGGGTTAAGAACAGACTTTAACTGCTCAGATTGTCTTGGGGAGCCTTGTATTATAAAAGAAGCTCAATTATTTGTGTGAGAGCCGGGTTAAGAAATAAACTTTAGTGTCTTATAAAAATAACATCAATAGAGGGCTAGCTCACATGGCACCAAAAAGTGCAATGGAAACTTACAAAGGAAGGAAGCAACCAACAGTCCTACCCAGCTATAAATGCCTGTGAACCACAAAACAACCAGAATGTCTTGAAAACCCTGTGAGTGCAATAATGGTACACATACCTTTGCAGTAACCAACAGTTCTCTAATTAGACTTAAGACCCATTCAACAAGAGGGAAACCAAGTATAGTACTTGAATACTGCTCAGTGCTAGTGACATCATGGATCTTGAAGGAGAACCTGCAACTACCACCTTACAAAATCAGCACAATCCCTAGCTAGATTCTAAACATTTGCTCTTATACCCACAGATATGGATAGCCTTCACCCCTCTTGAAAGAAATTTCTCTGTGCAACAGAGGCCATTACAGAAAACCACAGCCAATTAAAATACGGAGTTGTGGAGCCAGTTCCAGTAGATACATCTATAATACAAATCCTCCACCTAAGGCACCGGGAACATTGTAGAAGAAAATAGAAAGATTCTAAGAGCCAGAGAATCTATGAGTTTTCTGTGAGATCATGTTTCTAGTATTGTCAGAAGCTACACCCACCCTGTTTCACTCACATGACTGCCCAGATGAGAGCTGAGCAAGGATGGCAGCAATAGACATGCCACAGTAGATGAGGGATGACCCTACACAAAGAACTAAAGGCAACTAAGGAATGCTGAGAGTAGGAGAAATAGTCTTCCTCAGGGACGAGCACACCAATTACTTGTTCGGTGCCAAATGGTCAACCCTAAAACTACACATTCAATTAATATGCGGAATGAACACATTATAATTAGGTGTGTGTGTGAGTGTGTGTGTATGTGTGTGTGTGTGCGCGCGTGTGCATGCATGTAACAATAATTAATACAAAAGAGGCTGTGAATTCAAAAGAGAGAAAGAAAGGGTATATGGTAAAGTTTGGATGGCAGAAAAGGAAGGGGAAATGACATGATACCAAAAGAAAAAAAAAGCTTATGAAGGCTGGGGGTGGGGGCAGATGAGGAGTGTGTGATATAATCTAGGAACTTAGTACATTGGTTCTGTGCATGCAAATTTATCTTTGGAACTTCCTTCTCCCTAAGACAATTCTTAGGGAAACATATATTTTAAAGACATATTATTTTGATCCCTAAAATCACATTTGTTTTCTGGCTTGCAGGGTGCTGCCCCAACAGGCATTACAGAGCCTGCTGTGTTGATGCAGGCCCTGTTCCTGAAGTCAGCCAGAGCAGCCCAGGCAAAGGGCTACAGCTCTCTAGTCGATTGCAGTTACGTGCTGAATGCAAGGCCTTCTGGGAATAGGCACCTTCTTCAACTTAGCTCATGTTTCGATTACAGAAACCAAAAATAAGCAAGTAACTGTGGAGCTCCAGGTAGGAAGTAGTGTGGATAGAAGGCATCTGCTTTAGCCAGAGGCTGGGGACTTTAGTCTTAAAGCATGCATGCCAATGCAAGCTCCATCACAATTTGTGAGTTTGTGTGCAGCATGGAACAAGATTCTGAAGGGACACTGTATGCCCACACTCTTTCTAGGTGCGTAAAGACTATCCAATGAGAAAAGGATTATAGCTTTTTCTTAAACATTGAAGATATTTCTTGTATTCAAATATATAGTGTCACTATAAGGAGAATAGGTGGAAATTAAAAAAAAAAATATGTGTGTTACACAAAGCTTAGCAGCTACAAATCACCTTTAGGGAGCCAGATCCTGACTTCTGTATCTTCTTTCACAAAAAAGACTCTGGTTTTTGTATTATGGGAGTGCTCCCTTGTTTTTCATTTCTCATTTTCTACAAAGTCTCTGGGTTTCAGAAGCTGTTTGTGACTTCTTCCTTCTCCGTGTGGTTATGGGAGTTATTCATAAACCTTATTCTCTGACATCAGATTAGAAATATTACCTCCAGCCAAGGGGTGGTGGCGCACGCCTTTAATCCCAGCACTCAGGAGGCAGAGGCAAGTGGATCGCTGTGAGTTCGAGGCCAGCCTGGTCTACAAAGGGAGTTCCAGGACAGCCAGGGCTGTTACAGAGAAACTTGTCCTGATCCCCTCTCCCAAGAAAAGGAAAAAAGAAATATCACTTCTTTTCATTCATGAAAAGAGTCTACACTGCACACAATGGTGTTGTTTTGTTGTCTTCTTCAGACATTATATGAAAGGTTTACTTCCAAAAGCCACTCTCAGTCTTAGACACTAGCTTTATTAGGCCAGGAAATTTGAATTTTCTGCACCTATTTCATGGCAACAGACCTTTGAGATTATTAAGCAAGTCAGTCCACGCAAATAACTCCAGATTTTTTTGGTGGTAGTGGTGGGGTGTTTGTTTGTTCTGTTTTGGCTTATAGAAAGCATTCAACAAATTTGAATAACAATTTTAGTATTAGAGATGGTAGTATTTATCGAGTGCCAAAAATATTGTACCTCTAGCATTCTTTGCTGACAAAACTCCAAGAGACTTTGTTAAACCCATAGTCTCTCTTCTTCTATCCCCCTTACCTTAATTAGCTAAGCCAAGAAGGAGGTCAGCAAGAGCAGTCACCAAGTGAAAATCTTTTGATACCTCAATTCAGAACAGTCATGTTTCACGTATGCCTTGTTATTTGACAGTCGTGAGATCCTAGACAAGTGTCTTTATACAGGGGCATGTGAGTTCTGTTATTGCCTCGGCAACTTGCTGTTGAAAATGGATTCTAGTTAGAGCATCTCAGGAATTTGTTAAGTGTGAGCCACTATAGTGTGGAGGGAGGTGTTTGCAGAGCTCAGAGCATCTACCCGTTCCTTAGTCCTTCCCATTTGGCTGCCTTCCTTGAACCTGACATTGGAGGAAGACACTCTGAACATTTTAATTTATGGCCCAAACAAAAGGTACTCTTAATTAAAATTTAGAAGCCAATTCTATAGACAATGCCTGGAAGAAAGCCCAGAAGGAAAGAGAGATTGTGATATAACCAAGCAGTCTTACACAACTTTAAAAAACAGTTGAGATAAATCTATCTGGACCTATACATGTCCAGGGGACGTCATCTGGAGATAAATGAGTAAAGTAGCCTCAGCTCAGCTACACTGCAAACTCAACATCCCCCGCTAAATGGTCTGGGAAACATACACAAAAGGCCTCTCTGTTTTGTGGGATGTTTCGGGCCAGGACTACAAAACAAAACGTAGAGAGATATCACGTTTATTAGAGAGGTTTCCACTAACAGGAAGTGAGGTAAAATTCTTGAGTTGATGGATCTGCTTCTGGCCTTGATTTACAGTGCTGCTTCTCTGGTTGTCTACGTGTTAAAATGTATATAGTTTGCAGGTTTCATCTCCATCCAACAAAGCTGTAGAGATGCTCAGTGATTACCATGATCACCTCACTGTGCATAATCTTCGACCCTCTTTATACTCTCCCCTTGGGGTTTGTTTTGAGAGGGAAAGCTCTGGGATGGCTGAAGTTTTAGTCTTGTTAGATTTCTAGCAAAATGTCTTCTCAGTTGCACACTGACTCCATCTCAGTAACAATGGGGGAAATATATTCTCCCTCTTCATGCAAGTAATCTTACTCTCTAAAGGACTATGCTGTTTTTAATCTTCTCCTATTTTAGTGAAATATCTTGGCCAAAAGGTACCTCCCATTGACCTAGGGAATCATACTCAGAACAAAAAGAAACTTTGGAAGCAACTAGAAAATAATGGACAGCCATTGGCAGTATAGATGGCAAAGAGAAAGGCATCTATAAAAGAGAGAGATCTCCCACGGAGTTATGGTAGGCTGCCTAAGTCTATGCTGCCTTTGTTTGGGTAATTAACTATGAAAAACACAAACGCAGAAGCTTAGCCACTCTGTTGACAAAGCTTTGCAAGAAGTAGCAGCATGGTTGGGGATAGGAGTTGATTTATTTCATAGTTATATAAAACTGAAAATCATTCCAGGTTGGCAGGGAAATTTGTTTAATGGTTGTCTGAGACGACTCATAAATATGTATGAAGCATATGGTTTTTATTATAATACGAGAGGAGCTAATGAAATAATGCTTGTGAATGGGCTTTGTAAAGTATAAAGCACAGATAACACCAAGCACTAAGTGTCCTTTAGTACAGCTCAGAAGACTTCATGATTACAGAGAAAATGCTTCAGAAGGCACTGTCTTAGTTATGGCGTCATTATGGTGAAGAGACACCATGACCACGGCAACCCTTATAAAGAAAACTTTTCACTGGGGCTGGCTCACTGTTTCAGAGGCTCAGTACATTATCATCGCAGCACATGGTGGCATGCAGGCAGATGAGGTGCTGGAGAGGGATCTGAGAGTTCTACGTCTTGATCCTCAGGTAGCAGAAGGAGATTGTGTTCCACGCTGGGTGTAACTTGATCATGTAAGACCTCAAGGCCCACCTCCTCTGTGACACACTTCCTCCAACAAGGCTGCACCTATTCCAACAAGGCCACATCTCCTTGCCATTCCCTATGGGCCAAGTATTCAAACATGTGAATCTATGGGGGCTAATTCCTAGTCAAACCTCCACAGGCACCAAGAGAACGCAGAGACTCGGAGGTCCAAATGGCTTTTAAAAGTTTTTGAGAATTTTAGGGTCAGTTTTAAGTCAAGAGATTTCCGAGGGCTAATATATTTCAACAGACTTTGTAAACTGTATGGCATTACTAAAATATGTGTGTATGTGTGTATATCTATCTAGTCACTTATGCATATAAATAACCTTGTCATTTTGGCTGTGACATATCACAGTTCTAGTTCCATCATTCTGCCTGGGTGTCGGGCTTTGTCCTGGAACTACTCTGAATGCTATAGATTATAATGTGGTGTACATGCCAAGCCAAAGGTCACTTTCTTGCAAATGAGACTATGTGCTTTGTTGTTAGATGAACTGGAAGATCTTCATGTTAGAAAAGGTCCAAATCACTTGATGCTGAAATGCAATAAATAATTTATTCACTCCATTTTGCTGACCCGGCACCTTTGGGGAAAATCCTCTCCCCCTTCCCCCTTCCTAGTCAGTGTGACAATCCAGAGCCTTTAGTGAGGACACTGTGTTCTGGAGCAAAAGAGCACACTAATAAGGTGATCCAATTTATTTTTTAACTAAATAATTTATATACAGTATATTTTATCATATGCTTTTCTCTTCCCCAGTTCCTTCTCATATCCATGACCCACCCAAATTCAACTTCATGTTCTCTCTCTCTCTCTCTCTCTCTCTCTCTCTCTCTCTCTCTTTCTCTCTCTCTCTCTCATCTCAAACACATCAAACAAAACCCAAAAGAGTCATAACAAACAAACAAACAAATAAAATTTAAAAATAAATACCAAAACAAAGCAGAACAAATCCGTGGTGTCCATTTTGTGTAGGCCAACTCTTCCTTTGCATGGGCCTGTACTCTATAGAGCTGATATACACAGTGTCAATACGTTGTAGAAAACTGATTTTACCTTTCCCAAGAGGTATCAACTGCAAACAGTTTCTTGGATGGCAATCGGACTTTGTGTCCATTTTATCTTCTTTGTGCTGGTCAGACTTGTTTAGGTCTTGTTTGTGTTGTCACTGGTCTTCTGAGCTCATATGTGTAACATCCCTGCTGTGTCTGTGTGATGCTCTTTCCTTGGAGCCATCTACCCTCTCTTGCTCTTACAGTCTTGCTGCCTCTTGTTCTTTTCAGAGCCCTGAGCCTTGAGAGGAGGTGTTTGATAGAGAAGTGCCATTTAGGGCTGAGTGCTCCAACATCTCTCACTTCACACATTGTTCAGCTGTAGGTCTCTGTGTTAATTTTCATCTTTCTTGCAGTAACAAGGGGCCAAGGCACCAACTAGACATCTTGTACCAGCAGATACAACCTCCAGTACCAGGAGTGGGTTACATCTTTTTGAGTCATTTGCCAAAGCAGTCCCATAGCCAACACCCTCTCCCGCCCCCAAAAAATAAAGAACCCAGAGGCAATTGACAAGGCTGTTGGCTATCTTCCATAAGCTGGCAGTACAGCTTTATTGCTGAACACAACGCTTACTTAATTCATTGAACATGGAGAAATTGAGCTAATGCCAAACTAGAAACTTCACCTCTAGTACCTAGAGTTCATGGTGCTAGAAGGTACTTTGCATACTACCAAAGGAGAGAAGGTAATCTGTTTTTCCTGGAGTTGTTAATCTTATAATCCTGGAGCTCCTGGTGCCTCCCTTAAAAACATGTGTCTAAGAACAAAGCCACACTCCAGAAGGAAAGCCAGACTGCACATGACCGGTATTTTCATACAGTGTTTGAGCTCCTATGGCCAGTCACTCTCAACACCAGACACCTCACTGTTTTCTTCCAAGCATAGCACTGATAATATTTTTTTAAGTCACCAAATTAATTTGGAAATAGGTTCTGTTACGTGCCAGTGATGATCATCAAAATTCTACGCGAAGAATTTTAAATGGAGAGCCATCTTAAGCCCTCAGTTTACCCCCAGAGCTGTCCCATCATGTTGTTCTTCTATCCCCAATTCAAGGAGACATCTCAATTTCAGAGTAGTAATATTTATCCCAGAGAGTGGTTAAGAGCCCACACAATGTTTTTAAGGATGTAAGAACTAAAAATTGCCTGTACCCATTTCAAGACGAGGCTGATGGAAACCATGGTGCTGTGCGTAGCCCAATGCCTTTAGTCAGAGCAGGAAGTGTGAGGCAATGCAAATTTGCTGTGTCAATTTTCAGTTCTGTTTATAAAGCTCAACAAATGAAGTAATTAACTTATATTAATCATACCTATCTTATGTGGAAGAGAGGAAGGAATTCAGGCTTTCCTGCATAGCTTGAAGACACTAAGGATTTGTTCACCAATTTGTGTGTATTTGCGCTCAGATTCCTACAATCAGGAACCCCAATCTGTGCATGTTTTACAGTGAGAAGCAGGAAGGTCTTTAATAACATTTTATATTACTTTGCTCAACAGATATTTTAAATAGATTAAGCTCTGATCCCAATACAATATGATAAAAAAAAAAAACCCCTACAACTCTCTGGAATAAATACATAAAATTTATAATCATGAATATTACATATCTCAAAAAGTCTAGTTGGCTCTGTATTATCCAGTAGGGACTTACATCTTTGTCATTCTTAATCAAGAAGAAGCATGTGGGCTAATATATGCTATAGAAATATCACTGGTGTGGGCATTACTGAATCAGTTCTTCAGAGAAGAAATAAAAAGTTCTTTTTTCTCTAAATCAATCAATAAAAATTCCCAGATCTAGCCAATGGTCAGAATATTCTCCACAGTTGAGTGGAGAGTGTGATATGACTTTCTCACGTACTCTGGTGCCTCACATTTGACCATGTCCCCTGGAGGGGGAGACCTGATGGCACTCAGAGGAAGGACAGCAGGTAGCCAAGAAGAGACTTGATACCCTATGAGAATATACAGGGGGAGGTAATCCCCCTCAGGAACAGTCATAGGGGAGGGGAACAATGGGAAAATGGCGGGGGGGGGGGAGGGAGGAATGGGAGGATACAAGGGGTGGGATAAACATTGAGATGTAACAAGAATAAATTAATAAAAAAAAAAAAAGAAAAGAAAAGAAAAAAAATTCTCAGGATTGGAAATTTCCTGAGTTTAGAAAATATATACTAGTCCTTGAATGCATGGCCAAATCCTTCACCATAGTTTTTGGAATACCAATCAATAATGTCAAGTGCATGTACAAACACACCTTTCAAAAAAAATCAACTCTGAGTTCATTTTAACTACATTCAGCTGCTCTTCCACAGCGAGGACAGTTAAATAGCCACAGTGAACACCAGGTGCAGGGCAGTGCAGTGCCTAACAATGAAACCAGGTTTGTACAAATTATCACCCATCCTTACCCTCTTCAATTTCTGTACATTTTCTTTCTTTCTTTTTTAAAAAATGTATTTATTTATTATAACTTATTCAGATTACATCCCGATTGTTATACCCTCGCTTATGGTTCCCACCCTCCCTCCCTCTTCAGCCCTATTCCCTTCCCCTGGACCTCTGATGGGACGGGGCCCTCCTCCCCCACCATATGAGCACAGCCTATCAGGTCTCATCAGGATAGTCTGCATCCTCTTCCTCTGTGTGCCCGCTAGCCCTCCCCATCAAGGGGAAATGATCAAATCATGGACACCAAAGTTCAGAGGCAGTCCCCACTCCCCCCACAACCTTGGAGAATGAGTTGTCCATTGGTCATATCTGAACAGGGTGTCTAGGTTCCCTGAAAACATTGTCCTTGGTTGGTTTATCAGTTTGTGTGGGCCCACCGGGTCTATATCTGCCAGCCTTGATGGTCTCCTTGTGGGGCTCCTGAACCTTCTGGATCCTTCCATGCCCTGACTCTTCCATACCATTCTCAGCGCTCTGCCCAGAGTCTCACTGGGAGTCTCAGCATCTGTCCCAATCCCCCACTTGGTGGAGTCTCTCAGAGGACAACTATGTTGGGCTAATATCTATTTATAAGTGAGTATATATCATGCATGTCTTTCTGGGTCAAACATGCCTTTTTAAAAATAATCAGAAACTGGAGTCAACTTTCTTTTGCTTGTCTGTGCTCACCCCCTGAGCTTTCATCAATTTCTTGCATTGTTTTTCAGTACCAGTAAAGAACAAAAACAGTACTTGCCTACAGGCAGATCTTTATGTTCTGATTTTTTTTTTTTGTTTATCTCAATTAACTATTTTGTTGCTATGATTCAAATTTCAAATAAACATCAGTTTTCTCTACTATAATTTGAGTGTCATTTCTGCTCTTTAAATGTCCAAATTAATCTGAAAGTTGTACTTGTCATCTCAGCCATCTCCTGAGTGACAACCCAATAATAGCATGACCTAAACATAGTACATATTTAAACACTAATCTAATCTCTATTACTTTTTGTTAAAACTGCATCTTTAACAGATAAGACAGAAATTAAATGATGGGTTGGGAGCTAGAATGGTGGAAATGCAGCTAAAGTGGTGCATCAGGAAGAGGCACCGAAGGACAGAGGCAGAAAATGTTCTTTCCTGGTAGGTTTAAGGAAGAAGATAAGAGAGCTCTGGAAAATGCAAGGTGGTCCATATACTGTCCAGACTCGGTGGCGTGAGGACTGTAGAAACCAGACTCAAACTCAGTTACAACGAGAAGCAAGGGAATTTTCAGGGGAGGTTCTGATGAGGAGGAAAAATTGATGACAACTGACCTTGAATTTCAGGAAACATGATTCCGGAAGAGTGGAATGGGGGAAGTGGGGACATACAGTGAGAGGACCGAGGACCTCTGCTTCTTGCCATGACTAATACAACAAAGGAATAAGTGCAATTAGTTCTTAAGATGTTCCCCACTTTTTGTTGAGTTATTACAAGTAGATGAGGGAAATGTTTTTCTTCTGTAGCAAACTCTTAAATACCACGTTGATTTTTGACTTGAAAAAATGACTGAGAGGAAATGTCACCTAAGAACAGAACTAGCTAAAGTCCTAGCGGAGTCAGGATTTTTACCATCACAGAAATGAAATGTAAATGTGCCATAGAGCAAGGGGAGACTAAGACAAAAGCTCCTGATGGTTTTGTGAATGAAATAAAGGAAGCAGTGAAAATGGGTGTGCATGACAAGCATTTTTTTTTTTTGCCAAGGTAAGAAAAGTCAATCATAATTTAATTAAAAGTACTGCCTGTAAGAGATGTGTAGCAAGGAAGCAAAGAGTTAATAATGAGATTTAACGTCTCTGAGTATACTCTTTTGCCTAATTTTAACTTTTCAGTGTCATAACAAAAAAACTTTCCATAAGTTTAAGTCGAAACATATTTAGATCACAAATGAAAATATTATATTCAAGCAAAAGCAAGTGGACTTAACTTTATGTTGGGTTTATAGCCTAATTACAAAGAACAACTCTGTACATCAGTATTGGGGTACATTCTAAACACAGAAAGCATGCTAAAGAGGAGCAGTACCATTAGTTCCCGTATTCCTGAAGTGCTTCTCAATATAGAAAGGAATGATAGGTGGACACTGAGACTTATTGGGCCTTGAAGCATTTCTAGAGAGGGAAGAATTGGGCTGAGGAGGGATATAACTTCACGGAACGGCAAAATGTGAGCATAACCCCAGGACCCTAACCAGCCAGAAGTAGCTGAAGATAACTCTGTCCCCTTCTCCCCACTAACCTTCTTTCTCTCCTACCTAGTGTTGGAGGGTTAAAAGGAGTTAGGAGGGATAAGAGGTGTGTTGGAAGGAAGATAGGAAGAGACATAAGAGCCCCAAGAAAATAGCTAAAAAGAAGCACCTACAGACCCAAGTAAATCTTCCAGAGGAGTAAAAGTATACTATATAAGATTCGACATATGGACCATACATGAAGCGTGCCACGCACATAGAGTAAACTGGGGTAGATGTCATGGTATCAGTAGGCTGTCTAGATCTGGGATGACGCATAATACTTGTTTTCATGAGGGTACCATCCAGGAAGTCTGAGCCAAGAGGTCAATGGGTCTAATACTTTGTTACAACTAAAAGCAGAGCCACAATTATTTCAATTAAAATGAAGCATCATTTTATTTATTCCATAAAACAGAACAAATGATTAAATATATTAGTGACTGCGGAGTCAGGATTTTTACCATCACAGAAATGAAACGTAAATGTTCCATAGAGCAAGGGGAGACTAAGACATTAAGATGTGAACTGTAAATGTCACTGTTGTGAGTACATTTCTTATGCTCTGTCCATTTAAAGGCTTTAAGTGAGAACAGGATGAGCAGCCAGGTCTTTGCTGCTTTTGTGCAGCAACACCTTTCTCGACTCTAGACTTCCTGATTCCCATTCCAGGCTTGGAATAGGAAAAACATTAAAAAAGAAAAGACATTCTCCAAAGATCAGGAGGCATGAGCGAAGCAGAAGCTAGGTCACACAGGCCAAATTAGAGATATGATAGAACACTAAAATTAAGGATGACTGTAATAGATCAGCACATTGAAAGAGTCACAGGATCATAATGACTCTCTAAAGCATAAGAGAAAGGTCTGGGGGAATATCTTTACAAAAGA
The DNA here is from genome assembly GCF_903995435.1 of Acomys russatus. Classification (NCBI taxonomy): domain Eukaryota; kingdom Metazoa; phylum Chordata; class Mammalia; order Rodentia; family Muridae; genus Acomys; species Acomys russatus. The sequence continues at coordinate 43,980,133 of NC_067150.1, read as the reverse complement.
CTGCTAGCTCACTTATAATCTGGTAGAAGAAATGATAGAACCGCAAAGTCTGCATTCTGCAATTGCCAATAATATTGTGTCAAAAGCAAATACTGAGGCTTAAAGTAGTTGGTACAAATGTATTGAATCCCGTTTGTCTCAAAGTATGAAATTATGTATTCATTACTAAGACAAGAAAAGAGATAAAGGGCGCAGGCTTCAGATATGATTCAAAAGCATTGAGAGTACTTGTTGCTCTTACAGAGGGCCTGAGTTTTATTTCCAATACTCACATGATGGCTAACAACTATTTGTAACTCCAGTTCCCGAAGATCTGACATCCTCAGCCACTAGGTATGCACATGGTGCATATATATATATATATACATGCAAGCAAACAGCCCTATACATAAAATACATTTTAAAAATAAATTTTAGAAAGTAATTAAAGGAAGAAGATGGCAGCCTGATTCAATTAATAAGTCCCGGGTTGACCTTGATCGGAGCAATAATTTAAAGGAAGCCTGAAGAAAAAGAACCACAACCATTAAGAAACTTATTTTGGATGGATTGTATTTTTTGGATAGTATTATTTATATTAGATTGCATGGGTGTGATCCTGATACTGGGGTTAGTCAGGACAATGTCTTTGCTTATAAGTGCAATTGATTTTAATATTCACATGAGAAGGACCACTGTGTGTGCAATATTCAAATGGCTTGTCAAAACTACAAACAGAGAACAGAGGCAAAATATGAAAAATGTTGATGATTAGGGAATCTAGCTGAAGTGTATGTGGTATTCTTTAAATTTGACATTTGGCAAAATAAAGTTAAGGAAATAACCCTTTGCTCTTCATTTTGCTAAGTCATATTTTAGCTTAACAACAAAACAAACCCACAAAATGACGGCACCCTTCGAGACTTTTGAAACATCTACCTTTCTCCTTAATTGGCCAAAGTTGTTTAAATAAAACCACAGGATAGTTTCTGATTAAATTTCAGAGAAGAGTCAAATAAAAAAAAAAATGGCATCTGTGATCCAACAGAAAAAAAAAATTTAAAAACCGAATCTGTCAAAATGTTATTTTATTTTGTCTTTGTTGTGCCCAGCCAGTACGCCTCTTCATTATTTTTAATCCCAGCCAGAAAAGTTACAAGTTATTTTAGAAGGCCCTGAGAAACAAATCCCAGCAGGGTTTGTTCTTATCAATTGCTGTCTCTAGTAAGACTGCAGTTTGTTCTGTTTAAATGTGTTTTAAAAAAAAAATTTTTTTTTTTAGCCTGAGGATAAAAGTTCTGTTAAAAATTAGATGGCAAGTTGAAAGCCTGAGAAAGGTGTTGCATCTTTAGATACCCACACTCATCTGGGAAGGTAAGGGTAGAGGGAGTGGGGACTGGGCCACACAAGCTAAAAGGATGAATGAATCCCTTCCCTCCCCTAGAAGTAGACACTAGCCAGCCCCCCCTCCCCGCCCCAAGCCGAAGGGACACCCAGAGGCGTGCAGGAGCAACTGCCAAAGCTTTCAAGATGCAGACGTGATGTTGTGTGTGGGGGGGGGGAGTGGTCTGGAGTGGGTGTTTCTGGGTATTTGACATCTTATTCAAGAATGAAATCAGAGTGCACACAGATTACCAAGGTAGCAAAAATAATTTGTCTGGAGTGAAGAGATAGTATAGATTAAAGTGGGACGCATGCTCAAAATTGACAGTGAGCTCCATGAAGGTACTCAAGGGCCCCAGTTACTGTTTGGGACTTCCTTTTATTGGGGTTCGGGTGACAGAGTTTGCTTACGAAGGGTGCAGTTTGGAAGGCTCCCTATTTTGTCTACCAGGCTTGGGTTGCATAGACCATGCTTGCCATGCAAGTCCCTTCCCATAATGCATCTTGTTTTAACCGTGCGCTTGCCCAGTTGTACATAGTCATGATCAATAAGGTATTCTCCCTAAAATATTTTGGAAGGGCAAGAGGTGACAAAATATGGTCCAGTATAGGAGGCAGCAGTAACCAACTCCTTGGGCAGTTCTATAGCACAGCAGCTGATCAGGAAATAGTGCTTCTCAAGTTACGTTGAGAATGCAGTCTAGTATAGGCAATCTTAGCCCATTGCTCATAGCTCCCAAACGTGTGGCAAGATGTGTTCAAACAGAAACTAGCAGTGTCCGGAGGCTGCTAATGGGAATAGCTTATTTGCACTGCTTAAAGCAGCCGGCTATACATGGGATCTAAAATAGGTGGGGTTCTAGGTTCCTAACAGGTTGTTAATGCTCTATTCAGACAGAGATGGACGTGTGCCTGTTACATGCAATGAGGCTGCCGAGTGGTGGTGCATTCCTAGGTAGGAATCCTACCTTGCCAAACTAGGCCTGCTTGGCTGCTTCAGTAGCACTGGTGCCATTTGAACACGTGTTAGGCTCTGGGTCTCAGGCCCACTTCAACAGTAGCATATCACGGTGCGTCTTATCTAGGTCCCCTGAGCGGTTCCTAAACACACTCAAACTGAGAAGCACTATTCTGAACAACGTGGTTCTCTGCTTCGGCACCTAAGGACTTAGCTGTCCCTGCCTTGTATACTGGGCTATCATGTGTCACCTCTGACACTTCAAAATTATGCTCGAGTCCTAGTGTCACACCCCACTTGTGAATGTGATACAATTGGAGATAAGCTCGTTGAAGATGTAACCAAATGAGTGAAAAGGTCACATTGAATTAGAGTGTGTCTCTAATCCAACTGTGTCTTCAGGAGGCAAAAAAAAAAAAAAAAAAAAAAAAAAAAAAAAAAGGGTTTGGAGCAGAGACATAGGGACAGAGTAGGGGCTGGAGGGAAGGCAAGGACTCCCCAGCTACCAGAGCTCGGAAGAAGGAAGGGAGGACCCTCTGCCAGTGCCACTGCATAGAGCAGGGTCTTCTGTACGGTGTGACGTCAGAGCTCTAGGACCGAGAACCATGGTGAAAAAGGCTTTGTTGGGTTAAGTCACTGGCAGTATGGTAATCAGGGCAGCCTGAGACCCACAGGCTTGACACTCACTTCCAGAGATTCTGATTTGTCATTCTGGTATATAGCTCAGCTCTGGAGTTTTATTTAGGTATTTATGTGTCTGTCTGTCTGTCTGTCTGTCTGCCTGTTTGTCTGTCTATCTATCTGTTATCACCTGTTGGTAGTAGAGATGGAACCTGGAGCTTCATGCATGCTAAGTGAGCTCTCTACCTGCAAGCTACAATCTCAGGCCCTGGATTTTTAAAAAGTGCTATGATACTTGTGCAGCAGGCTTGAGAAACATTTACTCCAAATGTTCAAGCAAATAGGAAAGCAGCTTCCTTCAAAACCCTGGGACATAGTCAAGGGAATTAGTTAGAGATTGAAAAGAAAACAAAACACTGAAACTTAGTGAAAACGAAATGTAAAATTTCTCAGGTGTCTGTAATTCTTCAAGTTACCCTCCCAATAGTGTGTGCATCTGTGGTAATTATATAATACATAAATGTGTGTGTCACACACACACACACACACACACACACGTGTAAATGATTGCTTTGCTTTGAAAATTGAGTGTTCTTGTAGAAAGAGTAATGCCAGTAAGGAAAGATCAGTTTACCTCACTAGACTGGCAGATGGGGTTTCTGCTGTGCAGCTCACCTAAGTCCTGCTGTTTGCCTAAAAGGATAGCGCTTTGAGGGAAAAGTCCCTTAAATTCTAACCTTGTAAAGGCATGGTCCAAAAATGATAGAAAATGTCTAGTCTCTACAGCTCTGGTGTTTTCCGCAGTTAAATACACACTGGAGGCTAGAAAGATGGCTAATGGCTAAGAGCACTTGTTCCTGCAGAGGACCGTGGTTCAATGTCCAGGATCCACGTGGCAGCTCATAACCATCTATAACTCCAGTTCTAGTAGATCTGACGCCCTTTTCTTGCCTATGCAAGTACAAGCATGTACATGTTATGCATACACACATGCAGGCAAGATATTCAAACATATAAAATAAATAAATTTTAAAATCGTAAACGTGAGAATTTTGCTTAAGAATATATTTACCCATTACAGAATATTTTAAATGACCAGGAATCATTAAATGCGCTACAAACAGGACATTAGTCATGGTAGAGAATTCAAAGCTGCTAACCTGGTTATGGCGTACAGTAAGAGAGTTATTCATTTACCTATATACTGAAAAGTCAGGCTGTGCCTGTTCTCTGGGGGGAAAAAAATCTCCTGGCTACCTGGTTTTTTAAAAAAAAAAGACAACGCAAACATTATATTAAAGAATTGCCCACACAGATGTGGAGAGACCTCATTTTTTGCCTGTATCAAGTATAATGCTATTAAAAATATGCAGAAAAATATGTAGGACTAAGGGTAGATTTTTAATAATTCATGCTTCATTTTACTTACTCATATTTTCTAGTTTTTTTTCCTACCATAAGAAAGTAGAAACTTCTAATACAAAAATGGAATGTTTTAACATTTTAATAATAGAGCCGAAAGCAAGTAGCAAAGAGAGGATAAATATTCATGGTAAACATCTGAGATATCTTCAGAACCCTGGGTACAATGAGCATAGAGTGAGCCATAGATGCCAAAGCGCTCAGGGAAAGTGCTCCCAACATGACTCCTTCCCAGTCATCAAGATGATTACCACTTCCCTGCATGAGTTATAGCCCGAGCAAACCTTCTAAGCTTTCCTAGAGAAAAGCCAATATAAATTACAGTAAGTGCGTATATTAATGCATCTAATTTCTGTCATTATTGCTCAGTACCAAAAGAGGCACAGAAGAGCACCGCAAGGCATATTGTGTATTAGCAGCTTTAAAAAAAAAAAAGAGAGAGAGAGAGAGAGAGAGAGAATTTAAAATTTAATGGAGCACTTGATCATGTGCGGCAATGTAACAGCTCTGTAAGTGAAAGCCCATTCAATTATTATCATGCCACATGAAGCAGATGATAAAAACCAAACCCCAGAGCCTCTCACTCACTATGGCCACCAATGTAAATTTGCCAGAGCCATTTCTGGCTGGCCACCACGCTTACTTTCTGGTTTCTAGCCCAGAAACAGTTTGATCTTTTTATAAAGTAAGCAGTTCATTGTATATATCATTTTACATGGTATTGTATTCCACAAGGATATGTTTATACAGCTATATGTTATATGTTTAGTGTATCTCCCAGTGAACCCCAAACCTCTTGGTTTTTTTTACCCCTCCTGCCTCCTTTAGTTTCTTTTGTGTCCTTAGACAATTCCACTTCAACTCTAGTGTCATATATATCTTTGTGATTTTTATATATCTGTATAAATAAGAAACACATATGAAAGAAAACATAGTTGACTTTCTAATAATGGATTGGTTTGCTTAATATGAGGCAAAGAACATTCGCCTTGAAAGCTGTGAAAGTTGTTGGACCCCTGTTTTCTTCCCATTCTTAGCTGTTATGAACACTGTAGGGAATATACATTGGCATGCATACTCTCTTTAATATGTTCATTTTGACTTCTTTGAGTAATACCCAGGGGTGGTAAAGCTGGGTTATGTCGTAGCTCTGTCTTGGTGTTTTAGGGAACTTACATATTGATTTCCAAAGTGGCTGACTACTGCTCATATTTTGGTTTGGGCCTTACAATAAGGTCTTTGATCTATCTGGAGTTGATTTTTATAGAGGAGAAGAATTAGGAAGCGGATTTCATTCTTTTTTTTCTCATTGCATATTTTATTTTATTTTTTACATATACATTTATATTATTACACATACATACAGTAAACTACCTACAGCAAGAAGAACTACAAAACAATTAGGAATTATACAAATGTTACATTTATAGTGTTTTGGCTATTTGTATTTGGCAGCCTTGAAGAAAACATCTTTTCTATCTTAGTACTTCTAAAATTTTGAGTGTAAATCATTATCTATCATATCTCATCATTATCAACTTAAAACATCTATCTAGACCTAAAAACATCTTAACCCCTAAACAACTAAAGCTTGATTGTATAACTAAACTATCTGGTCATCAATCCCATCAGAGACTTGGGAAGAAATAAAATTAATTACCTGAGTATACAGGGAGTGCAAGTTAGTAGCTTCCAAAATGAGAAGGTGAAAGAGACGATGTGTTGCCTGAACAGTCACCCAAAACTCTCTATAACGTTGGAGCATCATCTTCAGCCTTCTGGCCCAATATATCTGGGTGACCTTTTTGTGAGGCAGGAACTGTTGAGGACTTGCTCACCCTGCTATTTTCATTTTTCTACATGTGGATATCAAGTTTTCCTAGCATTTTTTTTTTGAAAGATGTCTTTACTCCAATGCATTCTTTGGCGTCTTTGTCAAAATTTAGGTGCCCGCGACCACATGGCTTTCTCTCTGGGCACTCTGTTCTATTGCATTGACCTACCTATCTGCTTTGTGTTACTTCCATGACGGGTTTGTTCTGTAATATAATTTAAATCGGTTATAGTGTCTTTTCCAAACCTTGCTCTATATATTTAGGACTACCTTGGCTATTTGGGATCTTCTTTTCTTCCATATAAAAATCAGGATCAATTTATCTATTTCTGCAAAGAATGCCATTGGAATTTTGATAGTGATTGCATTAAATCTTTACATTGCTTTCTGTAGTATAGATACTTTTTACAATATTAATTTGGTCTATCTATGAGCAATGAGCATGGGAGGTCTTTCCACCTTCTAGTATCTTCTTCTATGTCTAAAAATTTTTGCCCTAAAGAATTTTAAACTATTTTAATAGATTTATTGTGAGATTTTTATTGTTTGAAGTCATTACAAATGGGATTTTTCTCCTGAATTCTTTTTCAACAAATTTATTGCTGGTGTGGAGAAAAGGTACTGATTTTTGTATGTTGAGTTTTTTTTTATTAAAACATTAGTATATATATATATATATATATATATATATATATATATATATATATATATATATAGAGAGAGAGAGAGAGAGAGAGAGAGAGAGAGAGAGAGAGAGAGAGAGCTCAAACACTGCTCTACAATTCTCTTTGTGGCTGCTACTGTTCACTTACTTGGGTTTGGTATCAGAGTAGTATTGGTAGTTAGTGTTTTATCCTTTTGTATTTTATTAAATAACTTGCAAAGAATTGACACTCGAAATCTTTATGTGTCTGGTAGAACTCAGAACTGAATCCATCTGATCCAGGTTATTACTTTATATTTTAATATTGTTGCCCATTAATGAGAGCTTATTCATCAGGTGAAATCTCCTCAGCTTTATTACTATACTTGAGTTGTTTATTATTCTTTATCAGCTATATATAATAGCTCCTGTGTGAATTGTTCTCTGTGTAAATACTGCAGTGGTTACTCTTCAGCTAGGCAGTGTCTCCATTACAGACACATATATGCCTGAATCACAGGCTACACACAACCCAGCTAGAAGTCAGCTCTGGGATTATAACAAATCCTCATAAAATTAATTGAAAGCTAAAATGCCAAGTTTTCTAGTGTAACGTGATGAAATAGTTCCTTTTCTACAAAATTGCATATGTCCTTTCAAAATGGCTTTTTCAAGTATATCGTACAAGTCAGGTTTAATGTCTTTATTTGTTCAATTTCAGGTTTAAGGAAAAAATAACAGAGAGGGTCTATGCTTCTCCCAGCTCTGGTGTACCCTACTTAATTGGTGCATATGAGCCCCACTTCCCTAGACCTGACTCCTGGGTAGCCACTGAATAAGATGGACCCTTGTGAAAAGATAATAGTCAGAAAAGCATTCTGGAGGGATGGTAGATCTTTGAGGTGATCTGAGTTCATTTAACAAATACAAACAATGCTGTGGTGCTAATATGTGGCAAAGAGACGTGGAATCTGAAAATGACACAAGAAAAAAATTAAATAAAATCTTGTACCCAATGAAGAAATAGACAACTCAGAATTACTCAAAGAGACCTAAGTAGTTTGGCTCTAAAAGAAAATGGGAGACGGAAGAGCCAGGCTAACCTTGTTGGTGTCAGATAAGGTGAAGGCAGGAAGGTCTCATTCACCTTCTCAGCCCTGCTCAAAGCCACAGTTAGAACACACTGCACATGCAACAGCATGCCAAGAGCACCCAGGTCAACCTATCATTGCTCTGCTGAACCCAGCAAGGTGAAACCCATTGATCAATGCAGAAATCTTATAGTTCTGTATTTACTCTGCAGAGATGGATGAGTTGTCTGGAATCTTCAACTGCCTTCTGACTCATATCCCCATCAGAACCCAGCGTTCCCTTTGGGCCCAAAAGCAATTCAATCATTTTTATTCTAGCAGTCTATACCAAGAACACTTTCCCCTCTAGACTGTGCTTGGCCCCGGGAGTAGGTTGGAATTGTGCAAAAAGCCATTCTTGCAATGCTTCTAGCTAAGACTAGAGAGAAAAATAATTCAACAACCCAGAGGGAAAATTTATAGTTATAAAGCTTCCAGGATAATGCATTACATGTAAGTAAGAAGGCTGTAGATATGAACACTATACAGACACACACGCACACACACACACACACACACACACACACACGCACACACACACACACACACAGAGAGAGAGAGAGAGAGAGAGAGAGAGAGAGAGAGAGAGAGAGATCTAAAGCAAATCCAAGTTTCAATGGCACCTGGCAGAAAGATTTGATGCAAGGGTGACTTAAAAACATATCTGATGTGATATTTTTGCAGCAATAAATCTTGTTATGTCTCAAAATGTCTGGTTTGTTCCATCACACATTTATTTGAGCACAGAATAATTGAATTGTATATACTTGTGGAATAGGTTTCTTCCATAATGAAATACTTAAACTACTTAAAAAAAAAAAGCGCCAGCCAATGCAGCAATACAGTAAGCACAGAAGATGAACCGCGTCCAATGCCAGCAGTTCAGATCTCCTGGGAGTGATGACTGGAAAGGCTTTATTCATTTAAAGTAAAACTCCAAATTAGCAGCCTGCGTTCTTTAACACCAAGCAGCAGACTTTTGTCCTTTTTGATCTTTATACAACTCTAGTTCAAGAGTTTATCAGCATTACAAACTCACAGAGGCAAAACCAGCCATACAGTGCCACCCGGTCAAATCTGTTCTGCTCTTGGATCTGTTCACATGCTCGGAAAGTTGTCAGTATTAATCTGAGCAGAATATAATTCTCCCATAAGGTGATAAGCTCAGTTGAACCTCAGTTTTGGAGCACCATGGATTCTAATTTTTAGTCAGCTCCTAAATTCCACTGTCCAGCTGGTTAGTGTCCCGGATGTGACAGCCAATGCAGAAGGTTTGTCATGTCCTAGCTAACAGGGCCTACGGTCTCCTCTAGAGTTCTCTGGTCACGTACTTCTGTTGACTACCATGATGCTGTGGTTACGTACACCAGCAAACGTAGCCAAAGGCATGGACCTATTTAAGCCAGCAAACACATAAAAACACTTAATATCATACTCGGAATTATTTTTAGCTATTTATAATACTACAAAAAGAGAAAAATGCCTTCCAAAAGCAGAAAGCTAATCAACACCACGAAGAACAAAATTGCACTCATATGCAGGTACAGTGTATAATAATAATTATGTCATTGTAACAGTCACCTTGTGCTGAGCTACATAAATGTTCTCGTGTTCAAAGTGGGCACAGAACTTGGCTTAAGGCTACACAGCTAGTGTCTTGTGAACTATGAGGCTTTGTTTCCGAGCCACTTAACGAGCTGTTTTATTACCCAAGTGAAAGGCCCATCCCCTTCAGCCAAACTTACACTATAATTTGAGGATATGTAACATGAAAAACACATGAAGAGAGCAAGCTTTAAATTGTACCCATATTCCCAGACTCAACTGTAGAAATTTTGGGGGAGTATTTCCTTTTAGGCTGTTTTCTTCACATTTTGTGTCTTCTTGAGTCATTTAAAAATATTTTGTGATGGCTCTTTCTAGGTTTATTCTCCATCAAGTAGAATAAGATCCAATAGTTAGATACCAAGAAATGCTTCCCTTTCTTTCCCTCCCTTCCGCCCTCCCTCCCTCTCTTCCTTCCCTCCTTCTTTCCTTCCCTCTCTCCCTCCCTCCTTTCCTCCCTCCCTCCCTCCCTCCCTCTCTTCCTTCCTTCCCTTCTTCTTTCCTTCCCTCCCTTCCTCCCTTCCTCCCTCCCTTCCTTCCTCGTTCCCTTCCTCCTTCCTTCCCTTCCTTCCTTCCTTCCTCCTTCCCTTCCTCCCTCCTTCCGTTCCTTCCTCCCCTCCTTCTTTCCTTCCTCCCTCCCTCCCTTCCTTTCTTCCTTCCTTCTTTCCCTCCCTCCCTCCCTTCCTTCCTTACCTCCAGTCTAAATTACCAAATGAGGACTCAAAGCTGTCAACCCACTACTTCAGCCTTTTCTCAACACTGTTTGCTCTAATGCCTCTGAGAACAAAGACCTGTGTCCACTTGTCTTTTGCACATCGCCTGAGCCACCTGCTGAACTAGTAGGTTCAATCCCTCAGCACCTCTGAACTGCCAGGAGGGCAGGGGTGGGGTGGGAGGCGGGTGTCATCTAACACCCTGACTTCCCAGCAAAGCTGGACCCAAGGAGCTCTTATTCAAACAACCGACAAGCCAGAAAATAATATGATTACAAGTTAATCCTAATGGGTTTATTTACCCTAATAAGCTACTAATCCTGATTAACTGCGTAGGAAATGAGCGTGAGCATTCAGACAAAAGCTAAAAACTAAAGGACCCTGGCTTTGCCCTCTTCTAGCCTGAGAAACTCACTTCACTTATGTAAGCTTCAAGTTTCATCATTTGGAAAATGAAAACAACCTCAAACGCAGATTGATTTTTAGGGATGCTAGGATATTAAACTGCATTCACTTAGAATATGTATCTAGAAATACTGTTTAACAAAAGTTAGTGACCTCATCTCATCAAAGGCATTGCTAATTAAGTAGCACGCTTGTCTTCAAAAATCAAAATAAAAATGACATTAAAACTGAAAATACAGATAGCAAGAGATACCAAAGCAATGTTGAGATGTAGCAGCATAAGACTGTACTTATTTGTTATTTATTTGTTTTGAGACAAGGCCTCCTGCATCCCATGGTGGACTCAAACTCTTGGTGTAGCCAAAAATAACCTTGTGTCTCTGAGTCTCCAGCCTCCACCTCATGCTGAGTGCTGGGCCTCCACGTGTGTCCCACCTTGCCTGGTTTGTGCAGGGCTGGCGATGTGACTCCCCAGTCCTATACTATTGCATTTTTAAATATTTTGTTTGTCTTCTTATTAAAGGTAATTAAGTGTATGTACAACTACTGAATGAACTTGGCACTTTCCAAATTCATGGTGCCTGAATATCAGAAAATGGCTAATTCAATATTTCATGCTTTAATTACAAAATTACTTTCATGGGAGTATGCTATCATCAAATAAGACTTTCAACCTCTCGACAGAAGCAATCAGCATTAATTTGCCCTAACTCTTCTCTTAACGATGTGCCTTTAGCTATACGGCAGCTCATTTCCTGATTATGGGAAGAAACACAGTGAAGGGACTGAATTGATGGCATCATATTAGCTCACGCCTGTGGGGCATAACTATGACACAACCTGGCAGTCAGAGAATGTAGGACCAAAGTGGGAAACAAGCAACAAACGCTTTTATTAGGTTTTGAGATTTATAATGCAGTGACAAGTTCTCCTTCCTTTTCCTCCCTCCAAGTCCTCCCTGCTCGGTTTCAAATCCATGACCTCTTTTTTCATTAACTGTATTGCATGCACACATACACACACACACACACACACACACACACACACAGACACACACACACACACACACACACACACACACACACACACACACACACACACACACACATGATATAACCTGATCAGTCTATATAACGCTACTTTTAACAGGTCAAGCCAGTGGGAAATGGAGGAGATAAGATACCCTATGAGCATATACAGGGGGAGGAAGTCCCCCTCAGGAACATCATAGGGGAGGGGAATAAGGGGAAAATGGGAGGGAGGGAGGAATGGGAGGATACAAGGGATGGAATAACCATTGAGATGTAACAAGAATAAATTAATAAAAAATTAAAAAAATAAACTTCTAAACACAATGGCCCAGAACTGGAAAGTGACAGACAATGAGGCATTACATGAGCAAATCCAGTCGTTCTGGGTCTATGACTATTTGTGGATTTGTCTTTTGATAACATCTGTACAGGGAGACTAGTTCTTTTGAGTACCAATGTTCCCCCAAACAAAAATATCAAAGGTAAGCTTCTAGGTAGAGCCTGCGGACACAGGCAACTAAGACCTTGCATTTTGTCCTTGATCATCTGGCAGAGCAAGGTCTTTAATTTACCGCCAGAGCTTTAAAATGGGCGATGGAGGAAAACACTGCAGGTACAGAAAGCTGGATTCCCAAGGGAAGCAGGAACGAGGCTTTTATGCTCCCAGCTGGCTGAAAAAGAGACCAAAGTCTGAACAGAAACAAAATTGCTCAGGTTCTAACTTCCTCAGAGAGATTCATTGGCCCAAGGAAAAAACTGGCAGAGCCCGCCTCACTGGGCTGAAAAATTTCACTCTTCTTCTCTGGGCCTATGCCTTCTGTCTCGTTCTCTATATTTCTGGTGTCGGCAAAGGGTTTTTGAGAGAGACTGGTTCCACAGCTTGATCTGGCTCTTGCCATTCATCCTGCCAGCGCCAAGGTGACAAGTGCAGTAATTAAGGATGGAAGAAATGCCAGCGGCAAGAGGAGATTGGAATAAAAGACTGATTGCTGGCCTAAGCAGGTTGCTTGCCTTTCTGGTGACAGGCGCTGCAGTGTCTGGGAATGTGGCCTGGTCTCCGGAGTGCAGGCAGAAGAGACCACAGATAAATAAATGTCTCTTTCAGGGCAAATATATGATCCACACTGCAGCTCATGAAGCACTGTCTAGCCATGTCTGCTCTCTCCATGAACAGATAGCTCAGGATGGAATCTGGGCATTTGAAGGAAGCTAACAGTTTGCAGCCTCCACAAAGGAAAATGATTCCTGTGACCAAGCAGAGCCTCCAATGAGCTTCAAGGGGCTTTTTTTTTTTTTCTTCCCAGTTCAGCACCTTTGTCAGAATGTCAACCAAAATGAGGAAAATTAAGAAGCAAGAATCCAAAGGAAAACGACCTCCTGATGGTCCTGAAAACATCAAACACTTCAAAGGAAAAGAAAACGCTTGAAAGGAGGTGAACACTGCTTTTGCAGTTGGGAAAGGAGGCACATGCTCCCGCTGAATAAAAAGCCCCAGGGAAGAAGAACGCAGGGGCTGGTCCCTACCTTCCATTCACACCCTCTAAGCTGGGTCTGAATTCAGTGAAAGAGGATTTTTTTTTTTTTTTTTTTTTTTTTTTACTCCACATTAAAAACAGTCTTTTCTGAACTGAGTTGTAAATTGCTTTGAGTAGCTTTTTGGGATTTTTACTTTCACCAACACGTGAGGTTGGCAATTATTTATGGCTTATCACACCCCAGAGCAGATTGCTAGAGACAGAGGCCAATTCAGATGTAAAGTAATTTCCCCCAGAATAAAGGCTTTCTGCTTGCGATTAGGAGATGTATCTTGGCTTTTTGAGAGCCTTGCAAATAAAATAAACATCCTGATGGAGGCTCTCTCTATTACTATCTTAAGGAATCTAGCACTAACCAAAAACGCCACCCATGCTGTGACTTTTAGCATGCACAGATTAATTTGTTTATAGATGAAAACTATATGAAATATTGACTCACTTTGAATACAAACATACCCTTACACAGAAGCTGAACTTGACTTTGTCTTCCAGACCCTGAGACTCTAGTTTAGTGTTCGGCATGGGTTTGGTTTAAAAAGAGAACAGAATAAAGCAGAAATAAGGTATTAAGTTTGATATTTTATTTCTGAATAGTAATCAGTGGCTAAATTTTATTACAGAATGTATTGTTGTCATGGGTAAATGCTGGGTGATTATACATGAATGACATGCAGAGCGTTGCTTTTCCTCTTGCTGCTCTGACGGGAGGATTTGCTAATGGAAGCTGAAATCTTTGCATAGCATTAAGCAAACACGGAGCAGTGGCAGCTCTGTTCATAATCACCAAGGTATTAAAGTATTTAAGGCTTGAAAAGAAATGCCCCAAAACATCCTCTTCCTAAGCATAGAAACGATGTGTTGATTCCTGCTCTAGATTTTTTTTTCTCTTGAAGTCAGAAAGAATGGAAGAGAACATACTTCACTGCTTAAGTCATCTTCCTAGGTTTGTGCTCATCCACCTGAGAAGCTCTGGAAAATAATACTATTTGCTCCATGAAATCTGCAGTACTGTAGCGCCATTCAAGTTGTCTTAAATGGGTAAAGGAAATAGACTTGGCAATTCATAGTAGCCAACATTTGTGGAAAATACACAGTATTCTATGCTCTGTGCTAAGGATCTCCTACGCATTGTGTTATTTAATTGCCAGCCATTTAAATAATACCATTTAGTTGTAATTACCTATACTATATAGATTAAAACAGGTAAGAGATAAGTTAAATAATTTCTTAAGTAACACAGGAAATGGCAGAATTGCAGTTGTGGTCCAGGTAAGGCCCCTACAGAGCTGAGCCCTGGTCCCTAGCAGGTACCTCTTCTGTGACTTGACCCATTTTATTACATGGATTTAAATTGCTTACAGTCCTGATGCACTCCTTTTAAAGTAACTGCCTTCATTTGATCATGGTGGCACAAATGGTGTCTACTTACAAAATGAGCCGTCCTACTAGAGGGCACTTGCTGTTCTTCCACAGTACCTGAGTTTACTTACTAGCTCCCCTGTGAGATAGCTCACAACCACCTGTAAATCCTGCCCTCTTCTGGCCCCTACTGGAACCAGACTCGTGTATACATATCCCTTTCTCCTGTGACACACACACACACACACACACACACACACACAGTGAAGCCGATGGTCAACTACACTTGAAGATGGGGTCTACCCAGTGTCATTCCATTGGAGAAAGCCAGTTTTCCCTCTCCCAGCAGATATAACTGACAGTGTGTACATACATATCCCTCTCTCTTGCCTCACTCACATATGTAATTATGAATAAAAATAAAACTTTTAAAAAGCTCTTAATCCTCAAACCCAAGGCTCATAAGTTAAAAGTGAGAAATGGTGTTGAGGAGCTATATGAACTGCAAGAGTTTAATACACATTTACATATCCTTAGCTTTCTTTATGTTCCTTATGTTCACAGAGACAGTGAAGACTCTACAGTGTGCTCTGTTTGAGTCATCCAGAAAATGTTTTAAAAATGAGGGATGAAAGATGTAAGGATCATGTCAAGTCTTAGAAGCTATACCGGTGACATCCACAAAGAAGTCAACAAGTGGCAAACGCTTCCTTGACCGAAGATAGAAGCATTGGGAGAATGAATGCTTGCTGACTGCTTACCATTTCCAAAGCCCTGAAAAGCTCGCGTTTGTTACCATGATGAACCCAGGAAGCTTAAGCAAAACCTCTCCTCTAACCCACTGAATACAGGAGATTGACAAGGTGTTGATTTTGGATGACGTTGAATGCACGGAGAGGACTGAGTAATCAGCTGATAACTATCACACAGGTGTCAGGATCTTTGTTTGATCACTGCCATACCTTCCTGAGGGAGAGACATGCATGCCGCTGGCAATATTTTATTGTCACATACTAGCTGAACTGCTGGTTGGGTTCCCAGGAGAAGGGATGGGACCTGTAAATGCTTCATGGTGGCATGTGGGTAGATGAAGGGAAATTTGCTAATGAAATAGTGTAATGGATGGAGCTGGATAAGAGCATTTGGGGTCTAGAGGTTTGCCAATCTTAGTTATCTTTTCAAAGAACCAACTTCTGTTTGACTAATTCTGTGTTTTTTCTTTAGATTGCTTTTTTTTTTAAATTGATTCATATTGTACCTTTTATTAGTTCTTGGCAACTACTACTATGGGGTGTGACTTGCTTTTGCTTTTCTAAGCCCCTTAAGTGTATCATTAGATTATTGGTTTGATGACTCTGATTTCTTAAACACTCATAGTTACTGACCTTCCGCTCCAAATGCCATAAGCTGTATCTCGAAGGTTCTAGTAAATTGCACTTTCATTTTCATAGAACTAAAATTTTTTCCTCTGATTTCTTCAGGAACCCAATGGTTACTCCAGAGTGTGTTCTTCCATCTCCTGCACCTGGTCTCTAGTTTTACCCCACAATGACCTGATATTTTTTTCTGTCTTGTATTTATTAATGCTTTCTTTGTGGACTAAAATGTGGTTGATTTTAGAGAGGAGTTCATGGAATGCAGAACACAGTCCTGTGCTCCCTATCTGTTGGGTATCGATAGGTACCTGTTGATTCATTTATTTAGGTTGTTCTTTATCTGCCTCTCTTGAACTTTAGTTTGCATGACCTATCAAAAATGAAGATAAGGTAATAGAAATCAACCACTATTACAGTCTCAGGATCTGACCTTGTATTTCCATTTTTTTTTAATGAAAATTGAAACCACAAGTTTTTTTTTTTTTTCAATATACTTCCTGGGTAGGTTAATCTAGCTTGGGGAGTGTCTTTTGGGAGTTTGGGAAGCAAATGCAACACTCTGACATGTACAGGACCTGTACAAGCAGAGGACATGCCTTCAGATTTTCCACGGCCACAAAGGTGTTGCTGTGAATGTCCAATAGTCTGCAGTAGCTCCAGAGTGGTCAGATTCCTTACCAGTGATGACCAGCAGGTCCCTGACACCAGAGGTTAAATTCGCCTGCTAAGCTCAGGCTCGGAGCTTTCAACTTCCAGTGTTGGTCTGTTAATGAGGTCTATTCTAGCCACTTACTGCCTTTTTCCTGTACACTTCACTGTCTGAGCTGAGCCTCCAGCCACTCATGCATCTTGGCAGCCCTCCACTCCACAACTGCTTGCTGGGGCTGTCTCCGTGTGTTGTTGAGCAGGTTAAATTCAGACTCTTGGACTTGTGATTGCTCCTTGTTCTCTGGTTTTCTGTTTTAAATAATAGATTGCTTTCCCAGAAAGGTATCTGACCACTGTTCTGGAAGCTGTGCATGATAACAAAGAGGACTGGACTTCACTGCTGACCTGTCCACTGGGAGAATTGTCGTCTTACCGAGACCTCTGACTAGATCTGAAGTTTGGGAGGGCCATGAATTTGTTAATCTTCCAGGCAGAGCTGCAGGTCTCTTTTCACTGGGTTTGCCTGGCTGACATTTTGGAGATATCTGCTGCCTCTATTCCCTCATAGGAAGTCATGTGGCTAGAGCTAGGTTGGGCTTGGCTTCTACTTCATGTATTTCCAGTTATGGCTTTTGTCTGAAGCTCTTCCCCTTTCTCCCTTTGAAAAAGAGTTTGTCTTTTGTACTGGCTCCTCTTAACCAGGACACACAGAAGCAGCTTCTGGTGCACAACATCTTTACCCATGGTGGTTCTTGCTGTGTCTACAGAAGAGCCGGAGTGCCTTCACATCTGGAGGAATCATGTCCATTATCAATAGGAAGTGCTTTGCAGTCATGCTATTGCCTCTGGTTCCTGTAGCTGTCTGCGTTCAGTTAGTACTGTTGTGAGCCACTCTGCTATGTAAAGGCAGTGGCCTGGCCAAATTCACATAGCTAACACATAGTAACGATGGTGGGAGATGATCTGAGATTTATCTGCCTCCAAAGTCTGCATTCTACACACGATGCCGCTGGTTCTAAAGTTGCCTGCTTTCTACTAAAGGCTGGAAGATCAAACTGGAGCAGAGCACGCAGTTCTCCCCCAGAAGGACCTGTTGCCTAAGCCAGGAAGGATCAGCTCTTCCAGAGTTTGAACAAGGTTTCTCCTCGATCCCTGACTGCCAGTAGCAGTAAGCTTGGACTTAGTGCCACTAACACGTGATTCGTTCTGGGCGTTTCTTCTCCTGCCACTTCATTTTTTCCCTTACTCCTACCATTATTGTGTCATCAAACATAGAATCTCTTTAGGGATTTTTAGAAAGTATTCTGTGGTCTCTGCTATATGATTACACACACACAAAAAAAAATCTCCACAGGGTTGTTATGTAACAGGTACTTTTTTGTATTATTTTCCAATTTTGGTGGAAACATTTTTATTTTTAAATTGTAGTATAAGAAAAAAAAAATCCAATTTCTTCCCTAGAGAAGTCTACTGTGATGTCAAGAGGTTTGTTGTTGTTTGTTTGTTTTGGGTTTTTCTTTCTTTCTTTGTTTTTCAAGACAGGGTTTCTCTGTGTAGCCTTGGCTGTCATGAACTCACGTTATAGACCAGGCTGGCCTCGAGGTCACAGTGATCTGCCTGCTTCTGCCTCCCAGAGTGCTGGGATTAAAGGCTTGTGCTATTGCGCCCGGCGTGATGTAGAGTTTTATAAACAGTCCTTACGGTGTTTCAGAGATTTACTAGCTCCTTTCAGGTGGGACATCTCATTAAGTGCACAATATACAGCTTCCTTACACTCTGCCATGATTTATTGCCTTGCTTTCTTTATTTCAAAAGTATAGTGGTATGTGTGTGTGTTTGTTTCTTCTGCTCGCGCACGTGCGCATTTGTCTGTCTCTCTGTGTGTGTGTGTGTGTGTGTGTGTGTGTGTGTGTGTGTGTGGTGATGGAGAAACTACACCATTCCTCAGTAACTCACCTTCATCCCCTCACCACTGTTATCTGATTGGTGCATTACCTCTGTATTTCTGTGTCATCTATTTTTTTTCCAGCTTATCATAGTTATGGTAATACTGGAGATGTGATTTTAGGTTTTTTTTTCTTTCATCTTATACAGCATAACCTAATTACTCTACACATCACTAAATAATCTGCAAAACTATTATTTAAGGACTATAGAAATGCTATATAAATTGATGGGGATAAAAACTATCAAAGCCTCCATTTGATACCAGTTAGGTTACATCTGTTTTTATACTGTAATTCATATTATTAATATATTCACTATAGATACTTTTCCACATTTTAATTTTATTTCTTTAATTTATGATCCTAGACATTTAAAGCTAGTGTTAAAACACAAAAGCGTTCTGTGTCCTTTGATATTTTGGGAGCTGTTGGTTGCTGCAAAAATCTAAGGATGGTGACTGGGATAAATTATAGAAAGTTAATATATGGGAAAACACATTGATAATGGACTATAGGATGCCCACTATTGGGTATGCACATACACTTGACCATGAACTACAAGTTGTCCACTACCATGGAGGCATGTAAACATGATAATGAACTGCAGGCTGTCCACTACCATGTACCCACACACACTTGATAATGAACTGCAGGCTGTCCACTACCATGTACCCACACACACTTGATAATGAACTGCAGGCTGTCCACTACCATGTACCCACACACACTTGATAATGAACTGCAGGCTGTCCACTACCATGTACCCACACACACTTGATAATGAACTGCAGGCTGTCCACTACCATGTACCCACACACACTTGATAATGAACTGCAGGCTGTCCACTCCATGTACCCACACACACTTGATAATGAACTGCAGGCTGTCCACTACCATGTACCCACACACACTTGATAATGAACTGCAGGCTGTCCACTCCATGTACCTACACACACTTGATAATGAACTGCAGGCTGTCCACTACCATGTACCCACACACACTTGATAATGAACTGCAGGCTGTCCACTACCATGTACCTACACACACTTGATAATGAACTGCAGGCTGTCCACTCCCTGTACCTACACACACTTGATAATGAACTGCAGGCTGTCCACTACCATGTACCCACACACACTTGATAGTGAACTGCAGGCTGTCCACTACCATGTACCCACACACACTTGATAATGAACTGCAGGCTGTCCACTCCATGTACCTACACACACTTGATAGTGAACTGCAGGCTGTCCACTACCATGTACCCACACACACTTGATAATGAACTGCAGGCTGTCCACTACCATGTACCCACACACACTTGATAATGAACTGCAGGCTGTCCACTACCGTGTAGCCACACGCACTTGATAATGAACTATAGCACATCTGCTCCCTTTTGTACACTAACACAGGACTGTGCTCCTCTTTCTTCTGTAATATGTTAGTATTATATATACTGCAAAAGGCTTAAGTCTTACATAAGAACTCTGACAGTTTCTTGCAGAATGCTAAATCACTTTCCTAAAGTGTTCTACCAACATATACTGCTTCCAGAAATAAAGAATGACGACACTCTCAGGACCTTAGAAGACTAAGATAGTATCATTTTCAAAATTTTGATAAATTAATGAGAAACACTTTGTTCTTGCCTTAATTTCATCAACTTTCAACCATGCATTTTTAGGGGATACATATTTGCTGGAATTGGGTCCTTATTTTTTTCTAGATGCATCCTTTTAAGTCTCCTTTAGCCCCGTCACCCCCAAATTAAAGAGGAATCCATCTTTCTGTCTCTCAAGAGCTATTACCCATGCCAATGTCTGCATTCTGTTTACATTGTCACCTCCTCACAGCATGCATCTTCTCTCTCGTGGTTTATGTTTTGCAAACTGCTGTGTAACACTTGTGATGCTCTATAAATAATAAATAATGAAAGCCCTGAAGTCTCCTGCCACCCCTGCCAGCAGCCTTTGATCCAGGGCAAGCTTTCAACTGACTTCACATGAGCAGATACTAAAAAAGGAAAGAAGGCACGCGCTCAGTGGTTGGCTGTTTATCTGCAGTAATAACAAAGCTGTTGCAGGGCAACATCAGAGATTCCATTATCTATGTATGTATGTATGTATGTATGTATCTATCTATCTATCTATCTATCTATCTATCTATCTATCTATCTACCCATCCATCTGTTTATCATCTATGTGTATATGTAGAAAAGAAACTATGAATTGGGAGAAGTTTAAAGGGAACAGAAGAGTTAAACAAAACAGGCTCATGGAAGCATAACAGCAGGAAAAACTACAGTTGCTGGCTGAGAAGCAGCCAAAGCAGAGATACCAGTGAGAAGGGCAAAAGGATGAATAAAAACAAAGTATAATCTTGTGCGTGTGTGCGTGTGTGTGTGTGCGTGTGTGTGTGTGTGTGTGTGTGTGTGTACGTAATGAAATGTCACATTGGAACACATTTCCATGTGTGATGAACAAAAATCAATTTTAAAAAATCATTAAAAAAAAGAAAAAAGTGCTTTCCACCCTAGCCCACTCTGTGCTTCTAGATGGTCTCAGGAGAGCAGAGCCCTGCGCTTTCAGGATCACTGCTGTGCAGCTGCTCTCAAGCGGGTTTGAGTAAGTAGGAAGATTCTTGCCCCAATAACAGAAAGCCTCCTGTGTGTGTGTGTCCATGACTCTGGTTGCTATAGGCAGAAGGAGATCAGGGAAAGGGATGAGGCCTTAGCATTAGCATTTCCACAATGGGCATTGATCTTAATTGTGTAAGATGAGGGATGGAGTCAACTAACTCTGTCATTGTAATGATGCCACAGTGAGCATATGTATCGCTGTATCTTCACACTAAATGCCTTAAACACATACAATTTTTATTTTCCAATTAGGCCTCAATAAAGCTTCTGGGGTGCCTAAAACTACTCCATTTCCCCACAACTTAAAAGGATAACCCAGTTTACTGTCATGAATAATTGTCTAGGGGTTTGGTGGGAAAGAGCAGACAGTAGAGGAAAGGCAAGCAGGAGAGGGAATTAGGGGATAGGGAGTTAGATGAGGCAGACATGACAGAGAACAAAAGACTGTTGCTGGTGGGTGAAAGAGAAGTAAACCCAAGCAAGACAGTGGATTTGGGATGGGATCTTTTAAGGCAAGCGAACCCCTGGGAGCTCAGGAGAGTGCACTGCTAGCTCATCTAGCCAGTGGGTGGCCATCCTGAGCATTTTTGTGTTATCATAAATTTTAATTGCACACGAAAGTAGAAAGAATGAAAATCATGAAGCAGTTATCCAACACCAATAATTACCAAGCTAGGGCCCAATCCATGTTCAACTCTTCAATCACCACCCACTTCTTGTTTTATTTCCAATGAAATTCTAAACATCATCCCATTTCAAACAATTCACTATAAATGTTTAAGCCATATATATATATATATATATATATATATATATATGTATATGTATATATATGTATATATATATATAAACATACATACACACACACAATGGCATCAACACATATAAAATGCAACATTAACTGCAGTAACACTGAAGCATAGATTTTCAAATTTCCAATCAGCTCATAAATACTGAACTGTTTGCTTTAGCTCCTTGGTTTATTTTTCTCTTCATATACTCTCCACAGAGTTTAGTTACTTCTTTTTCAGTCTCTTTCAGCCTGATCTCCTCCTAGCTCTTGGAATTCCTCAATGTTTTTGATTAAAGAAACCATTCATTTGCTCTTATTAATAATTTTCTGGTTTGCATTTTTCTGGTTGTGTTCCTGCCCTATTCTTCAGTATGTTGTTTTGTATTATTTTGTATAAATGTGAGCAAATTCTGGTTTGATTAGGGGTGTAGGGAGCAGGTAAAGTCTGTTTCAAAGGTCATGTTTTGTAGCACTCCTAGACACATGCTGTTTGGATGCCTTTATTGGGTTGTAGACAGCTATTGATGATTAATGTCTGTCTAGATCTATAATTCAATAAAGGTTGCAAACGGTACTAATTTCTTTTTCTTTTTTTCCCCTCAAAACTTCTACAAAGAGACACTGCTTAATTAACTTTTCAAGATGTAATGAGATATATCTAATGGAAATGGGGAGATAAATATTTTAGTCTTTCCTTAATTTGCTGTTTCAAATAATGATTTCACTTATTAATATCCCACATAATAGGGAATGAGAATGATTTTCTTGTCATAATTGTGAACTTATGCGTTTGGATTTAACTGATATGTGTCATTGACTTGTACCATCATGATACTCAAATTTCCCATATTTGGGCGGTTGGAACCTATTCAAGTGTCCTTCTCAGCCCTTCTCCAGGACTTAAGCTCCAAACCTGGAATCGGTCCATTTTTGAAAAAATATCCAATTTCTTGTATTAGGAAAATGAAGTTTTAATAACACAGAATGGTGGAAATGTTGTCACTACTGGATGGTTACAGTTTACAGGCATTTTCAGTAAACAGGACTGCAAAACTCCGTGTGTGTGTGTGTGTGTGTGTGTGTGTGTGTGTGTGTGTGTGCGTGTGTGTAACTTAAATATGTTATTAATCCATTATCATACCTGAGATTTAAATTAAGGAGTAGAGATGTTTTTCTTAACACCTTATGCCCTGAATCTATGTCTGATTTAACACTAATAATTCTAGTTTTAACAAGATGTGAATGGAACACAATACATAAGTATTCATTTTATCTCATCATCTACCAACACTAGTCTCAGAATAACAACAGTACTAACAACCAAACCACATTTGTGGTTTATTTGTCACATTTGTCATTTATTTACGTGTGTGTATGTACTGGTGCATATTCATAGGAGTTGTGTACACATGTGTACAGGTATGCATTAATGTTTGTGCACATATGTGTGGAGGACAGAGGTCAACATTAGGTCCCATGTAGGAGCCATGTACTTTATTTTTGAGACAGAGTCTCTCCCTAGGACCTGGAACTTGCTGGTTAGACTGGAGTGGCCAGACAGTAAGCCCCAAGAACCCTTCTTTGTCTGCTTTCTCAGTGCAGATATTACAAGCATGCACCACCATGCCCAGTTAGTCACATGGATGCTGAAGACTGAAATCATGCTTGCAAGAAATTACATCATCACCTGGCCCATCTCCTCAGCCTAGACTTGTTGGTACTGGCAGTGTCTCTGGCTGGCCAGGGACTCACTGTATAGCTGAGGTTGATCTTGAACTTCTGATCTTGCTTCTACTTCCCCAGTACTGGGATTGAAGGGCCAGTTTATGCACTGCTTGGAAACAAACCCAGAGTTTCACACATATAAGCAACCACTCTGTCACCTGATCTGCATCCCTAACGTCCACAATTCCTTTAATATATTTCAATCGCTTTTTACGGTTTTTAAATCTTTCATCCTAGTTTGGTACATTGTCAAATAGTAGCAACTGAGTACATATTTACATTACATCTGGAGTGGGTTATTTATTTCTTGCGATACCTAAAGTTAAACCTTGGTCCTCAATGGATGCTCAACACACCTCCTCAATGCTTTACCACTGAGCTATATCCCAGATCTTAGCAATAATTTTAATTTCATAATTATACATAATATGGTTCTGAGGTCAAAGCTATTTTTGATATATACAAGGAAATATACCCATTCTTTTCATTTCTTCCTCTTTCTCCTTTTTCTGTGCACATAATCTTTTTATAGTTTATCCTTACCTTAAAAATGAAGTGTATTTCCTCTCTTTTACCAGATTGCACATTCTATATATTTATTTTCTTCTGCATCCCCAAAACATACAACTAGAGAACACTGTACAGCAGTGCGTGGGCTCCTCTGGTTTCTTTCTAGATACACTATGTCTTGTTAGGTACAAGCAGCACAGTAATTTATTTGCCTACCTCTCCTTCTTCCTACACAATTACATCAGTATAGCAAACTGTTCCAAAGTGACTAGACTTGGTTGTATATCCTTTTATGCTCCACCCCCCCGGGAATAAAACTCTAGAAGGTCATTACCTGCATATATTCACCCACTCAGGTTATAATAGTGAAATAACATACACAGAGCTGGGTATATATGACAGACATTTGGAGATAGGAAAGCACTGACCGAGGAATCAACATAGTTGGTATCTAGTGACGGCACACTTTGGAGCTCATGACATCATCTTATATGTTTGTTTTGTTTTTTTAATATGGCAAAGGAGTTGACAATACTCTTTTACAAGGGCACTGATTTATTTAGAGGCTCTACCCTCTGACCTAACGATCCTGTCCCATAGGAGCCTTGTTCTAACACCATCTACCTTGGAAGTCTGAACGTCAACCTCTGGGTTTTTCACAACACAAACATAAGTACTTCAGTGCTGGATGAAAGGGTCAGGGCAGGAATTATTATGCGTGGCATGGACAACATCTCCTCCATCGTCTTTACATCATCTTCCATTCCTGCTACAATAGATGAGAGCCCTGTTCACCAACAGCTCTTCAAAGACTGCACTGTGGGACCACCCCCTGAGCAGGAAGGGGCATTTCTGTTCTCTCTTAAGTAGGTACACACCTTCTGAAAGATTAAGTTGGTTCTCTTTTATCTGGCTGAGGGAAATTTGTGTTTCTTTTTCTTTGAACTTCATGTATTTCTATAAGTTTTCTATAGAACTTTTTTGAGGGGATTTTATTTTGCATTTTTATAAACTTCTTAGTGATTTTTTCCCAGATACTTCCCTCATTTGTTATTTGTCCTTTTCTTTGTTTAGAGGTATATCTCTCTTGTTGTGCTAAAATTTTAATGTAATTAAATTTTATTCTTTGTTTTTATAATAATGCATCTGCATTTAAATTTTTAGCTGGGAGTATTTTCCTTATTTCTGGGTTATAAAGAAATTTATACCTGTTTCTTCTAATAATTCTTACATGTTTTTCCAGTGTGAAATTTGGGCCCTTTTGGAATTTTTCCTTGTTAGTGATGTGAGAAACGATTTAAGCTTATTTTTCCATGTGTATCCAGTTATTGCAATGATTTCATTATATGTTCTATTTTTCCCTCCTACCTTTTTTCCTTTTTAGAAGATTTTGTATTTTTGTTCCAATGGTTATTTTTATAGTAGTATTTTGCTTGCTGCCTTTATCCATCTTTTTGTTGTGTTTTGGACGGAAGGATTGGGTTTTTATCCAATGGCTTCCCTATAATCAGTATTGAAATTAGGTACAGCTCTCTTTCTCATTCTCGGTTTTTTAACATTAAATACTTTCCTTTTGTTCTCAGCTAATAATCAATACGGCACTCCTCACGTCCTCTCCCCAGCCCTCTCTGCGTACTTTTTGATGGTTCCTCTCTATCCTGTCATCCTATGAAGAACAGGGAGAAAATTTCTCTCT
The DNA here is from genome assembly GCF_903995435.1 of Acomys russatus. Taxonomy (NCBI): domain Eukaryota; kingdom Metazoa; phylum Chordata; class Mammalia; order Rodentia; family Muridae; genus Acomys; species Acomys russatus. The sequence goes on along the minus strand of NC_067150.1, from coordinate 43,954,179 downwards.
GCTTCCCCACAGCAACTGCAACAGAGCTGTGGCCCCCAAAATAAGAGTTACACAGAGCACGCGGCTCCTGTCTCAGTTCTCAGTACAGGCAAAGCTCTTTGAAAGACAGCACTGATGCCTTCTGTGGGGGAGGCAGGGCAAACAAAACAAAGATATAGGGCATGAAAAGGAAAAAGTGCAAACCAGGTAGATGGCAGGTACCAACCATCTCTACCACCCAGGCTGCCTATTAGTTAATTTATGTGTTCCAAGATACATCTTTGTAAGAACAAGATAAAGCAGAGTTCATTCAGACAAAACAAAACAAACAAACAAAAAGCCTTACGCTCTGAGCAAACAGCATATGACATATCACCTTCTGTGTTTGACACTACCTAAGGACAATGAAATATACAAAATGATCTCTGTGCCAGTTTGTAACCAGTGTCTCATTTCCGTAGTGTTTCCTGTTTGCCAGGGTTCTTCTCTCTCTCTCTCTCTCTCTCCCTCTCTCTCTCTCTCTCTCTCTCTCTCTCTCGTTGCGTGCATGTGAGTTCTATCCTGGTTTGAACTCTTCTTGCTGGCTTCCAGGCAGACGTTGCTCTGAGTTAGTCATCCCCCATGGGTTACAAATCAGAAATAGTCAGTCAGCCCTCTAAGGCACCGAGTGCGTTTGTTTAGAGTAAGAAAGAACGCTGTAAGATTCCAGTCGTGGGTGGCCATGGAAGTGGAGTGTGTGATAGAGACACCAAGATGGATGATCAGTTTTCATTTACTGTGCAGACGCAGTTAATAGATCCCAAAGGACAACCCAGTTCCAACAGGACTCTGCCCTTGGGAGCAGCAGCACAGTCCATTCACTTTACGGTCTCTTCATAGTCTTCTGACAGCTGATATTTATATAGCAAGCATCCCTTGGAAAACACATCTGACTTGCTTTATAAAAAAAAAAAATATTTCCAGTACTTTAGTGGCTATCCATGGGATACAGCTCCATTACCAGGAATCTTGCATCTTTATTTATGACATGTATGTATAAAGTACTATGTATGTTTGGAGGGAGTAGCTGGCTCCCTGGTATAAGGAAGATTATCTCTGTATCACTAACACTTAGTGTCATAGACATTCACTAATACTTGTAAAATTGGATGTGGACTCAATTAGTAAATTAAAAGAGCCAGGGGGAATCCATACAGAGCATCTAGTAGTGTGTGAAGGGATGATTGCTTGAAACAACTTAACAAATATTTATTCCAAGATGACTTCGGTCTTGTTTAATTCACTTTCATTTAAGGGACTCTAATTATAATTATCCAAGACATATACTAAGGAGTTCAGATTTGTGTGTTAAATATTTTCCTCATGCATGCACCTGATTTATTTCAACTGTCACAAATACATTTTATGCTAAACAATTTGTTTATTATCCTCAAGTAGCTTGGAAAGAGTGAGAGCCATACTTAAGTCCTGGTTGACCTACCCAGTAGGTGGGAGGATGAAAGAAGCAGTTACTGGAGTTTCCGGGAGACAGGAGCCAGCTGACACTGTGTGGTACCCAAGGCCCTGCAGACAACATCCCATTTTACCCTCACCTCCAAGAAGAGTGCATTAGAAATCCTGAGGATGGTAAAAACCAATGGAATAAGAGCATAATTTTGGAGCTATACGTTAATAGACTAGAATTTCACCAAAAAAGTTATAAAGTCCTACTTAAAGGAAATCATATGTGTTTTGTTTTCTGGCCCTTTTGTTGTATTCTTCTTATTCATTTTCAACATATTTACCCCTTAATGATCTTTAAATCATTTTTTTAATTTGTCAAGGAAAGTGGCCCAATAATTATCAATGGAATTGAAATAAATCAGGAAACTAAGAACCAATGTTTGCCTTCCACTAGAAGGAAAACTAATAATTGAATTGTTTTTTAAAATCCTAACCTTAGGAGGGATAAAATGTTCAGGATGACTATTATTTTAGCATCCTTTCATCTCACTCTGGTTTCTTGACCTGGAATACAATCACCTTGGTTTCTTCCGTATTTGTAGCTATCTGAGGATCCAATTACAGAGGGAAGGTAATTTGACTGTTTCAAAGCCAAATCCAGAAATTCTGTAATTTTATTTTGTGGGGCTGTGAATTATAGTAACTTAACTGAAATGAAGGGACTCAAAGACCTACTCTCAATTACATTTCGTTTAAGGGTTAAATAAGTAGGAGGGGGTCTGGAGAGATGGTTAAGAGTCCTGACTGCTTTCCCAAAGGACCCTATTCAGTTCCTAGTACCCACATGGCAGCTCACAACAGTCTGTAACTCCAGTTCCAGAGTATCCAGTATTCTCACACAGACATACATGCAGGCAAAATGCCAATGCACATGAAAAACAAAATAATAAGATAAAATAAAAAATTTTAAACAAACAGACAAAAAAAAAAAAAAAAAAAAGAAAAAACAAGTGGAAAGGCATTTACAATGCTGACTGCTTTTGTAAGCTTAGAAAGCAAATCACCTTTACATGTACAGGACTGTGAACAGAGGTCCATTGAACTGCTAAGTCTAAGACTTGGGCCCCACCTGGTGTGTCTTGACTGATTACAAAGCCCTGGAGACCTTCTAAGGGAGCTTCAAATTAACACTTTGATACACAGGTTTTTTTTTTTTTTTTTTTTTTTAATGTCAATAACAATTACGAAGAGGTCATACTGGGGTAAGGTAGATTCTTAGTATAATGTGACTGGTGCCCTTTAAGAGAAAAAGAAACAGAGACGCACAAACCTGGAAGTACATCTCAGACACACACTCTCCAATATGGTTTAATTGAACCAATTAACTGTCTAGGACAACAGCAAAGGACTGACATGCCAAACAGCAGCTTGGCAGGTTTGGGATGGAGTAAGTGAGGCGGGTGCCTCAGGTGCACAACTTAAAAGATCACCAAAAAATGAGTAATGAGACTAAGTATCATAGGTGGTCCACCACTGAGCTATGATTCGAAATAATAGACCTAGGCTCTCTGCACATATGTAACTATGTGCATCTGGGTCTTCAGGTGGGTCTCCTAAAGTGGGAGCAAGGGCTATCTCTGACCGCACTGCCTGCCTTTGGATCCCTTTCCTCTAACTGGGCTGCCTTGTTTAGCCTCAAGAGAAGACGATGTGCCTAATCTTACTGCAAATTGATGTGCCAAGGTGGGTTGACATCCATGGGAGGCTTCTCTTTTTCTGAGGAGAAGGGAAGGAGGGGGTGGGATGGAGGGAGAGGTGTGAAAGGGGAGGGACTGGGATGAGAGAAGGGAGGAGAAGCTGTGATAGGAATGTAAAGTAAATAAATAACTTAATATTTAAACAAGTAAACCAAAAGAATGTGCTAGGACAGGGATGAGGGCAAGTGACTGTTGGGCTCCCCACTGTGAGACTGATCTATAGACAATCTAATAAATCCTCTTTTAATATATATAAGAGAAAAACAAGCATTTTAATGCAATTTTTAAAAGGCCCATGCCAAAAAAAAAATGCATGATAAACACTTCATGATGTTCATGACAGAGGTGGGCTTTATGCAGCTTCAACCTTAAGAATGTCAACACCAAGGCAAATGGATGGAAGTAGAAACTATCTTCCCTCTGAGTGAGGTAACCCAGACCCAGAAAGACATGCATGGTATATGCTCATTTATAAGTGAATATTAGCCAAATAACCACACCCATTACAATACACAGACCTAAAGAAACGAAATAACAAGGAAACCCCTAGGTAAAATGCTTAATTCTCATTCCAAAGAGCAAATAGAATAGACCTCAGAAGCAGTTGAAGAGAAGGAACAGGAAGGGAGCCTATTATAAAGGTCCTCTGAAAGACTCCCCCCAGAGGAGGATCGAAGCAGATGCTGAGATTCTCAGACAAACATGGGGCTGGAATGTGAAGAGTCTTATGAAGAGTTGGGGCATAGAAGGACCTGAAGGGGACAGGAGCTCCATAAGCAGACCAGTGGAGCCAACAAATCCGAGCTGATGAGGTGGGTGCTGCAGAGACTGATGCACCAACCAAGGACCATTCATGGTGTGGGCCTAAACTGCTCTGCTCAGACATAGTACAAAGGCAGCACAGTCTCCTTGTGAGTCCTACAATATGGGGAGTAGGGACTACTTCTGACATGGACTCTGGCCCCTGTTGATCACTTCCTCCTGGCGGGGTGGCCTTGCCAGACCACAGAGGAAGAGGATAAAGGCACTCTAGATGAGACTTGATGGGCTGAGGTCAGACGTTAGGGGAGGAGGGCTCCCCTTTCTGAGGACTAGGTGAGGGAGGAAGAGGTTATGAGAAAGGGAAGGTAGGATAGGTAGGTGACTAGGGAGGGGGCTACAATTGAGATGTAAAGTGAACAAATAAAAAATGAGGAAAAAAAGAACGTCAACACAGAAAAGACAGCTCTGAGCAAATCTTGATTGTGACTTCTGGCTTACAGAACTGCAAGACAGTACATTTCTATTGTTTTAAACTACTCGCGCTTTGGTGTTTTGTTATAGCAACTAGAAAAAAACTAATGAAATCATTTATGTTCTTACAAGTTTCATTGTGAATGATCCACGGATTAAAATTCAAGCCCACCTGGATCTTATTAACTCCAGAACATTCTATGGAAATGCATGATTTTGTTTGTTTGTTTGTTTGTTTTATTTTTTATTTTTTACATATACATTTATATTATTACACATATATACAATATATTACCTATAGCAAGAAGAACCATGACACAATCAGGAATTATATAAATGTTACATTCTTAGTGTTTTTTGGCTATTTATATGTGACAGCCTTGAAGGAGACATCTTTCCTATCTTGGTGTGTCTAAAATTCTAATGTAAATCAATCTCCATCACATATTGTGTTTAAGTAGGGAGGATAACATAATGTCACTAGCTCGTTTCTTTGCCTATTAGCCTCCTTTTCTCAGGGAAGTCTGGGAATCCATGGAGATTTGAACATGGATGCTCCTTTCTCTTTCATTGGACCAGGCTGCGTCATTGCATCATTGCATTTATCCCCTCATTGTCAACAGTGAACCTCCCTCAAACCCATCAGATGGATTTGCCCCATGTCAATGGGATTTTTGTAACTTTCAACACTCTATTCATGACCTCCTATCGTATCATCAGGTTAAACCGATACACGGCCAGTGAAATATCCTTTCTTGTAACTTCTTAAATAGCTACGTTTGCACTGTGAATCTGTTTTGATGTTGATGACTTCATAGGAAAAACTTTTGAAAGGTGGTCCCTTGATGCCTTAAACAATAGATGGTATAAATTATGACCCATGAACCACGTAATTAAACTGTGTTTTCTGAAATTTTCTAGGAAAGTGGTTATGTTTCAGAGGTTAATTGGCATCGTGTACGTAGGTGCCTCTTCCTTTAGAATCTGTATAAGCGGAACTGCGGAGTTTGGGATGAGGTGCAATTATGACATGTTGATAGGAGCATGTGGGTTGAAGGTATAACTAGCAAGCTTTATCAGTCCCACCCCCTTATTCACCTGTCAATGAGCAAGGAAGAAGGCCAGGCAGTGAGGAATTCAGGTTCCCTTAGCCCAGCGTACCTCATGAGCCCACAGTCACGCAGAGGTCAGAGAACTGCATTTTTGCTTTCCTCTGCACTCCTGTGGAACACTGTGAAAGCTGCAGGCTCCCTTCTCTTTCCTCTTCAGCAACTCAAACGAGTAAGGAAAGTGAGGTCCGGCACCACTGTGGTCCCAAACCATCCGTTCCTCCAAACCATTGTCCCGGTCAGAAGCTGCAGCAATATAAAGAGATAAAAGTACATAGTGCCCTTTCTTGTGTTTCTAACACCCACGTGGGGAAAATAGCCACAGAAATTAGAGTAAATGAATCCACACGTTCTATAACAGAAATTTAAGGCAAATACAACACGAGGTAGATTACTGGGAGACATTAAATAAAACTTTTCAAACTGTGTGACTCTGAGTAGAAACCTGAAAATGAGTGTGAATCTGAAGAAACTTGAAGTCAAGGACTAGAAAGAACCTGAGAAGGCCACCCAGTCAGATTTTTATGAGGAGGAAAATTTATGTGACTGCCAAGCTCTTGCATGTGATGAGTATGGCCGAAGACCTGAAGGCTGCGTTTTCTTTCATCTTAGTTGCTTTAAAAGTACATGCAAATCACTAGTGGTTAGGTCACTCAGCAACGGTGCATTTTTACACATATGTGCACATACACTCACACACAATATGTGCAAAAGCACAGAGCTATGAAGGCAAGACTCAATGAAGTTGTCTATGAGAACACGGTTTTAATAAGAATACCAGACAGAGGACTAGAGCTAATTGCATTTACAGAATTGCCCAAGAATTCTTCAAATTATCGTATTAAGAATTAGCTTCATTTCCTAATTTGTCAAGTAACTATTGTTATATAACTCCAATGCTGTTGAAGGTATCCTCTTTGGTCATGGCTTCCCTTTTTCCTGAGTCATATTTGCTGATGATCATACTTGCTAATACTTATTTAGAGTAAACTGTGTGCCGGTACTTCCTTCCTTCACACTACCTTGTTCTTACACTAATTTGACTAGGTAGGTACTGGAATTTCTACCTTATAAGTAACATGAGATTTCTCTCAGTCACCTAAGGTTGTAGTTTAAGGCACCATATCCAAATCGTGATGATGTGTCATTAATGCCTAGGTGCTAAATGAACCACTGGGTACACATAAGATCACCTAAGAACAGTGTGTGTGATAAAAAAAAAATAAAATATAAAAGTGGCAAAAAATAAATAAAAATAAAAAGTTAAGCATTCAAGAGTGAGTAATAAATGCCCATAAGTCCTGGGAGTGTAGACTATGCAAGCAACACTGAAGGATTACCTGCTTGCTGGAGCATGGCAGACAATGTCACCTGTCGTCTGCAGTTGCTACAGGACAACTCCATCTCCGTGTTCTAAGGACATTTATACAGACACTTTCAGCTTCAGCGCAAGTAAATCTAACTCGTTTGGTCACACCCACATTTTTGCACACAAGGAGGAACACCTATGCCTCAGAAGATCAACTGAGAACCAGAGCGCCTCCCTGCCTGCCTTTCAACCTTAGGATTGGCATCCAGCTGTACCTTAGTCTCCGGATGTTGCTAGGCCTCAGCCCTATGCAATTCCCTTTAAGGGTGGCTTCACTGGCATCATAAATCCTTACCTTCTGGCTGAGCACCCCCTTCCAGCAGCTCCCTAACACCCCCATGGCACCAGCAAAGAGACTTGTCTTGTATGACACTTTCGTTCTGAGCAGGAACAACTCAGGCATTCTTTCCAGCGATTTCCACACTTGGCGCATTAGTCTTTCTTGTAATTAGAAAGGTTATTGCTGCTATTTTTTATGCTCTGCAGAGAGACTCAGTACGGTCTCTGCATTGTAATCAGTCTCTGGAAAGAGCTCCATGGGCAAAGTGCTGCCGTGGCCTTGCTGGAGAGCTGCACTGCACCACGTGAGGGTGAATAAGCCGTGCACTGATGGATTTCCTTTGTGGAAGCGAGGGTGCACGTCAAGTGAGAGCAAGAGCTGCTGGGATGTCTCACAATCCCAGTTTGGTTCTGCATGAATGTCGTCATGGGCGGGATGATGGATATTTTGACCTTCACAGCAGAGTGGTCCTGTCTTCAAGAAGCAAGCTCCAGACTAACAACGAAAAACCTCCTGAGTCTGTGTTCTATAGACAGAGAGGCTGGAAGGGCTTCATAAATCAGAGAGGATTTGTACATAAACTCCCCCAAAGAAGAAAAAGGCATTTTCAGTCTATCTGTGTTATATCTGTCCAATAAGAGTAGAACAGTAGCTTAGAACAGTAGCAATGTCTTTTTGAAATGTCTCTGCTCTGTGCACACAGACAACCACTCTGTAAAAATGAAGACAAACCCCACTTCCCTTCTTTCTCTTTTTCAAGCCAAAATTGACTTTCTGTTTAAGTGGGACCCAGCCTCTACAATCCACTGTGATTGAACACAATCAACAGTTTCTCCTTGTTGAGTCACTGTCGTGAGCTTGACTCATGGCTGGCACGCAGTGGGCATAGCAACCAGCTGGGTCCCTTGATAATGACTCAAAAAGGCACATGGAGTGACCCTCCTGCAGTGACTCTGAGTACAGCTGAGTAATTCAGCCACAGCTGGCACGAGTGCATAATGGCTGGCAGCCATCACATAAATGGGTTTGACTGATTGACACATTGAAAATGTTTTAGGACAAAACAAGCTTCATGACAAGATTGGTATCTCACTGTAGCTTTACTTCATTGGCCCATCAAAAGCAATAGTACTAATGCAAATAAATGTAGCTTACGAAATCTCTGAAGAGCCCCTTTCCTCTCTTTGCTGATGCCAACCAATAAAAAACTATTAAAATGAGATAGATTGAAAAACTGGACATGGCAGACCCTGAGCCTTCCACTCTGGGTGCTGCCTCTGTGTTCTCTTCTTTGCTTTTTGACTCTACCCATTGGTCTCTAGGGACCTGGATTTGAGCTTTCAAATCTGTCTGTTGCTATTTCTTGAAGATCAAACTTATTTGAGAAATTTCTCCCCATAAATTTTGTTTTTGCCTATGTCCATATGCGTTCTGTTATCAAGACCAATTGGAAATCAAATTCTCTATCTTTCTCCCCATAGATATGTATATATATATATGCATATATATGTGTATGTGTAAGTAAGTATATATATATATGTATGCATACATATATATGGGGAAGATATATATATTTGTATTTATATATCTTACAGAGAAGTACTTTTACTCCAGTTCTGTGATTCTGATCATCCTGCCACTGTAATTTTAGACTGCTAATATTGTTTTGAATTAGCTGATTGTAGATTGCTTCTGGTGTATATATATATATATATATATATATATATATATATATATATATATATATATATATGATATAAAAGTAGTTAATCAATTCAGAAAATTATTACAGCTAGTTATTTTTTATTGTGTAGAACAAAAACAGATTGTATTTTACATTTCAGTTTACTGTGTAATGTCAAAAATAATTCAAAATAAAAACCAGCTCATTTCTCTGTCTTGCATTGTGGTTCAGAGATCAAATAAGCCCTTCTAAAGAGAATATGAGTTCCCTGAAGATTCAGACAAAGGAGCAGGTGACATGCCGTGTAATAGCTCCCCAGCTTCTTATTAACATATTCCTCTGAGAGATTTGTCTCCAGGGAAGCCTGTGAAGAGACAACAGGTGGGTTTTTTTTTTTTTTTTTTTTTTATAGAATGATTATAGAAAGCATGTCTTCTGATACAAAACTGTAAACCATGGGCTAAGTAACTCCCCCACCTCTCCCTTTCCTTCTTACCCCCCCGCCCGTGTGTGTATGTGTGTGTGTGTGCGTGCACATGTACATGTGTAGAGTGGGGGAGGAGTCTCAGTGGGTTTAAATGTACTTGCCTTCATGAACATGGGGCAGGAGTATTTCCTGGCCCATGGGCAACATGTTGACGGCTACACCACTGAACAAAATGAAAAATCCTCTCCCAGGAAACATTAATTGAGAGAGGCCAGTTTGAGGTTAAGAGAAGGCAAGGTCAAGGACATTACATCACAAGTGAATAGTGTATGTTTGGAAGACAGAAAAGGCGTTAATGAGTTGATATTCTTGGGAATTTGAATGTGGTTCATTGACCATCAGTACCAACTCAGCTTGACTCTGAAGAGGGCTTTGTGAAAGCTCTGGTGTTTTACTGTCTTGGGATATCCACATTATTTCTTTAGTGTAAAGATTTCACACTAAAATACAGAAAGGATTAAAAATTAAATCAAGCATATATACTTCATTATAAAAGATTGTGATGAGGGGAAAAGCTAACAATGTTTGAAGAGATGAAGATTTTAAAACATTCTTGTGCTGAATTGCTCCGTCCAGAAAGAAAACCAAAATGAAATGTTTGAATTTAAAAAAGATTTGAATTCCCTGAAATTAAAAGGGTAGGTATCTTTTCTCGTTCTCCAAATAAATCTACAGCAGTGAATGTTTACAGTTCATTTTAGTTGAAAAACTGTTTTCAATCAATCTTTGCTGGTGTCATTTAGTGATGATTAGAAAAGCACTTACTTTTTTTTCTCTTCTTTGTTCAAATCCACTGTCCTATATTTCTTATTTAATTCTGCGTGTGTTGCAGACACTTTAAACAGTAAAAGCTCCATTAAATTTACCATGGCAGAATTGTGCTATATGATTTTGATTGGTGATGGTTGTAATAATATTATTATTAATAGCAATGTTTAAAGTTTACCAAGCAACAGCTGCTCCAAGAACTTTACATGCATTACCTCATTTACCTTTCATAACCATCTTACAAGTTATTAATCTCACAGGGAAAAACTAAAGCAGGGAAAACTTTAGGATAGGTAGTCCTCTCTTTACTTGGTAGTATGAACTGTAATAATGGCCAAACAAGCTGAAACATCCAAAGCAGGCTTCTAAATAAATGGGAAATGTTTTTCTTAAAACAATCCTATGACTGTTATAAATGTATACGTGAGAGGAAAAAAATGTAAAATGAATAATTTTTGAGTAGAGTTTAAGAAAACTGAATCACCCCATGAGAGAGAACCAACCTCTGGCACTATTCTTCCAAACAGTAGCCTAGCAGAGTTGTTCGCTGAGAGGCCCCACCCAGCAGCAGATGCTGAGACTCACAGCCAAACATCAGGAGATACATAGGGAGGTTTGTGGGAAAGTAAGGGGAAGGATAGAAGGACCTGAAGGTAGCAGGAGCTTTACAAGAAGACCCACAGAGCCAACTAGCCAGGGAGAGAAGGGCCTGTTGGGATTGAAGCACCAACCAAGGGCCATGTGTGGACCGAACCTAGGTCCTCTACATAGATGTAGCCAATGGGCAGCTCAGGCTTCATGTGGGTCCGCTAGTAAGGGGAGCAGGGGCTGTCTTTGACATGGACTCTGTTGCCTGCTTTTTTTTTTTTTTTTTTTAAATCACTTCTCCCTAGTGGGACTGTCTTGACAGGCCACAGGGGAAGAGGGACGTGTTTAGTCCTAATGCAACTTGATGGTCTGGGGTAGATGGGAAGGGGAGCTCCCCTTTTCTGAGGAGTAGGAGATGGGCGATTGGGGAGGAAAATGGGGGGTACTGGGTGGTGAGGAGGGATGGGTTATGACCAGGATGTAAAGTGAATAAATAAATAAATAATTGATAGACAGACAGATTGATAGATGATAGATAGAAAAATTGAGTCAGTTCATTTCTTTATCATTAAAAAAATTGATTAATTTGAAGAGGGTCTCTGGAGAAATGGCTCAGTGGTCAAGAACACTTGCTTCTCTTGCAGAGGACGTGGGTGCAGTTCCGAGCACCCACATGTTGCCTCACAACCTTGTGTCACTCCAGTTGCAGGGGATCCAATGTTTCTTCTGTTCTCCTCAGGCACCAGACACATATGTGGTGCCTATCCATACGTGTGTGCAAATACTCATGCATATAAAATAAAAACAAGTTAATCTTTTTAAAGGTTATTGATTAGATTGTCTTGTTGTTTTTTTTTAAAGATTTATTTATTGTGTATACAGTGTTCTTTCTGCACACAAGAAGAGAACACCAGATCAAATTATAGATGGTTATGAGCTATCACGTGGTTGTTGGAAATTGAACTGAGGACCTCTGGAAGAGCAGGCAGTGCTCTTAACCTCTGAGCCAATCTCTTGAAGAGGACACCCTCTAACTAGGCATGAATCCTAGTGGAAGGAGTGGAACACCAACCCACCCATGGAAACTTCGACCCAGGACTTGCCCTGCCTATAATATGTGCAGAGACAAGGATGGAGCGGATATTGAGAAAATGTCCAACCGGTGTCTGGCCCAACCTGAGACTCAGCTATGGGAGACACCCAACCCCCGGCACTCTTGACGATACTCCGCTATGCTTGCTTGCAGATGGGAGCCTAGCATAGCTACCTCTGAGTGGCTTCCCCCAGCAGCTGATGGAAGCACATGCTGAGACCCACAAGCAAACATGGGGTGGAGCAAGTCGAGTCTTGGGGAAGAGTGGGGGGAAAGGACGTAAGACTCAGAGGGCACAGAAGCTCCACGGGAAGACTGACAGGGCCTAGGGCGGGCCTGTGGAGACTGGGCCTCCAGCCAGAGACCATGCATAGACTGGACCTGGGTCTCCTCCACAGATGTAGCCAATGGGCAGCTCGGTCATCATGTGGGTCCCCTAGTGAAGGAAGTGGAGGCTGGCTCTGACATGGACTCTGATGCCTGCTTTGTTTGTTGCTTTTCCCTGGCAGGGCTGCCTCTCAGAGCCACAGAGAAAAGGGATGCTCTCAGTCCTGATTCGACTTGATATGTTATGCGGGGGTGGGGGATGGGAGAAGGGGGTGTGAGGGGGTGGAACGTAGGTGGGTGGCTGAGGTTCTCCTTCTTTGGGGAGTAGAAAAGAGGAGGGAAGGGGGAAACAGGGAGGGAGGGTGGGATGGGGGAGAGGAAGGAGGGGGCTTGATAAGGAGCAAAGTAAAAAGTTAATGTAAAAAGTATTTAAGAGTTAAAAAAAGTTATTGATAATAGTTTGAGCGATGATTTTTATCAAGTACCTTACAACATAGACTGTGAAATAGTTCTGTGCCATGGGAGAGGTCATTCTCTTGTTTGTGTTTTCGTGGTCTTCTAATATCTCATCATTTGATGCTGCCAAATGTTACTCTGGTACCTTTTAATGATGACCTCACTCCACTCCTTCTGGGACATCATAGTTTCCATCATGACCACTTTTTAAATATCCTGTCCACAAGTTCACCTTCATGAAGTCTTTCAATACATCCAGAATCTCTCTTGAAAGATGTCAACATCAGCACCCCTATAGCCAACAAGAATTTCAATTATTTACTGTTTGAATTTCACCCTACTTGTCTCACCTTTCTTCATGGTCAATTCACTCTCTGAATTATGCAGTTTTGGAAGATGTCTTTCAGATTTATTAATGGGAAATGAGGAGACAGCACAAATATACCCTTCACCAGCTCTGACTGAACTGAGCAACACACACCATGGCCAACTTCAGTAGTCTTTGAAAGTTATAATAGATTGGCTTGGTCACTGAGCATAGTTCCCATCTGTTTTTTTGGATAGTGATTTGTGGACGGAGGAGCTGGCTGTGAAATTTGTGCTTTATCGAATTATTCACAGTTAATATATGTGATGACTGGTATTTGGATGATACTGCTAGAAGTTTAATTATGTAGCAAGATTATGGCAACTGAGCCCCCTGCATGCCAGAACCCAGCCAAGCAGAAACCGCCTGCAAATTGCTTATGCTGATGCAAAGTCAGTGACAGGATTTGAATCCAAGTCTGCTGAACTTGTAAGTTTGTGCTGAGATTATTCTCTGCAATTGATCTAAAGATTTATATCTCCCCAGAGATGAATGCTTTTGTTCTTCCAGTGGCGGTATGGGTAGAATAGAGATGAGAGAAAGAAGAATAAATGAAGGAGAGAAAGGAATAGAGCTTAAGAGAGACAGAGGAAATGGAGCATTAGAGAAAAGGCAAACTAAAAAGAAAGTGGGTGCTGCAACAGGCAGACTGAAGCAAAGGAGAATAACAAAGGGGAAGGCTAGAGGAAGAAGGAAACGGGGAAGGGAGGAGAACATGTTTCCCAGTGCAGTGCTCAGTGGACATTGTGAGAGGCCAGTGTAGCTGTTCTAAAACTGCTCCTGCCTTCCTTGGTTGCCCGAGTGATGAATCCCTCCACCAAAATGGTGCCATATCCATTTTTCATTTTCTCTTCCTTGAAAACTACCTGTCTCAACAATGCATATTGTATGAGATTCCAAATTATAACCTTGCCAGCAGGGCATTTAAAGTGATCTTGAGTTCTTTAATAATTGATGTAAGAATAAGATTGCGTAATGTGAAATAATCATTTTGCTCTTTTGCCAAAATAAATTCCACACGAATAAAAAGGCAAATATGAAGTTCTAATAAAAGAAAACCAATATATCAGGGTCTCATAAAGTTATGTCCATTTTCTGAGGACAATGAAAATTTTATGAGGAATTAACAGATTCAATGACATAAATATTTAATGCCAAAGTATGATAATAAATGTGACATAACTAAAACACATATGAAAACTATTTTAAGAAAAGCTCTAAGAATTTTGCATCAAACAAATTTTGCATCAAATTACTGAAATGGAAAGGCAAATATCTAGACCTAAAGGATAAAATACAAGGAACATAATAAGAGAAGCCACATAGAGTACTAAGTAAACAGTTGGGAAAATAGTCTCTAGAACTACTTAAAAAACTAGTATTAACAGCATAGTGTCTTTTTATGTGACATATTAACAAATATCTTAATTGAAAAATCTTTGATTCTATTTGCAATATTTTAAACTGCTATGTAATACACTAACAGAGGGGGTTTAAGTGGGTTCAACCCTCATAAGTTTTGCAATAACTTGATGGGAATTTGTAACTGTCCATGTAATTAACAGGAAAGTTATTCACAAGAATATCCTAAGTAATGAATAAAATATGTGAATATGCATGGATATGGATGTTCTCATAATAATAATAGTTACGGATGAAACTAAAAGGGTAAGATAAGGCTGGCATGAATATAAAAATAAAAGTGCTTATAATAAAAAGGATGGAATAAAACAAAGGGGCTGTGAATATGGAGGAGAGGGTAGTTGGGGGTCCTGGGAGGAGAGGAGGGAGGGGGAGGCTGTGGTTTGGATGTATTGTATAACAAAATAATGAAAAAGAAGAAAAGAATAGAATACAATGGAGGAGCAGTAGACCTGGACGAGAGAAAAAAAATGGAACAAAACACAAAATTTTTTGTGTCGTCCTAAATACTCTAAGCACACTTGCCATTCTGAATTTGGAAACACTGCTTATACAAGCCCAGAAATGCTAACCCAACAACAGTATGGCAGATTAATAGTAGTTAGTTGGAGGTTATCAGAATTTAGATTTTATTCCTTTTAAATATGTTCGTGAGATTTGTAATTTCTTTATTCCATGCATTCAAAAATGGTGATTTTTGAGACTGTGCACCCTAGTGAGATCCATCACCCAGAAGCTGGCACTATTCTTTACCGAGTAATGGAGTCCCACAAGCGATCAGGCTAATGCTGCTGATAAAGGTAAGCACATGGCCACAGCATGCAATCAATACTAAAAAGTTATTTTTTTTTCTTCTACTTTAGTCAAGGAATCTAAGTGTGAAATATTACAAGCTGAGTTAGAACACTGACAGTTCTCAAGAAAGCTGTTCTATGAAACTTCCCAAAATAATTCCACATGAAAACAGCCCTAAGCAACTCCCTTTTGAGTGACCACAGCTGAACCATTGAAGCCTCAACTCTGTGGGACTTGGTCATTACCAACAGACTTGTTCTACTTTGCCTCAAATCAAACTCCGTTAGCAGTAACCAATCAAATTATTTCCTCTGGATAACCGTATGAGTACCAAATGAAGGTGACTCTATGGCTCAATGATACAGTGCCCTGGTCCCCCACTTGCTGGCTTAGTAATTAACAGCAATGAAATGCATGAAGCTACTGCATAAAAATATCCTGAGACATATTATGTTTGCAATCAGTTGTTTTTATTATCCCCGGTGCCTTGGAGTTTCATGTTATTAATGCCAATATATTTTCATGGGTTGAATCAATAAGGATGTGTTCCAATAAATGTTTCACGCTCGGTCTTGAGGATAATAGAAAAATTGATGGACGAAAAAAAATGACTGCAGTGTCGTTTTGTCCTGATCCAAATCACAGTAGCTACAAGTTATTATCCAAGCAGCTATTCCTCCCTGCATAGCGCCAGCTGACAGTTTCCAGGCTCTTATGTGGTGGCTACTGTCAAGCAGAGCTCTACTTTTCTGGGGGCCAGGATGTCTGAGCTCTGTCAGGAGGTCCTGGGACTAGCATCCTGCCACCATGGGAAGAGGTGGGCAGTGTCTTCGAGCAGCAGAGATGAGGTTGACATCCTGGGTAAATGGCTCAGAGGCAAAGCACAGGCAAAAGGCTCAAGCCTGGATTGTGGGCTGCCCAGCTGGAAGGCAAAGGCTGTGCAAGATAGCGTGTGTCCTGCTGAGGATTGTAAAAGATGCTTTAGTGAACCCATAGCAATGGCGACCGGGCTTGCCTGGAGAAGATTTTCCCAAAGGAGGTGAAGAATAATGAGAGGCGTTAAGAATAGGGAGGGCTTAACAAGAAGAACTGGAAAGGTCCCAGGGGAGATGACACAGCAGATGTCACTCATGCAGTGGCACAAACAAAACAAAACAAAACAAAAACAAAAACAAAGCCAAAACAATAACAACAAAAACAAAACAAAAACCCAAAACCAAACAAGCAAAAAACAGACAAATTCTCTACATCTACGGATAGTAACTAAGAGCATGTGGAGAAGGCAACTGGTACATAAACCTTTGATAAGTGTCATGATAAAAATAGTAAAGCAGAGTTGGTGGTGGGGGGACAACAGATATTTTAGTTAAAATGGTGGAGGACAGTTCTGAAAAACATACATGTGAGTTAAGGAAGGGAGCAAGACATAGGTGTCGACTTAGTCATTAATAGAAATTAAACATGTGGAATTTCCATGTTGCAATGTTCTGGGTGGGGCTGCATCCTTTGCATGGCATGGATCCCAGAATCCTGACTAAAAGCAATCCGAGAAGAACCAAATGATACACAGACAGACACAGACACAGACAAACTGGGATGGGGTGGGATGGACTCTTGAATGGAGAAACCATAGCAGTCTTGGGTGGGCTCCATGTTTATCATTTACAAATGAACAAGGGAATGGGGTAATTGTATACAGAAAACCAAGGAAGCAGGGTCATTATACACAGGTGAGCAGTCTAGGAAAGTGCAGTCTCTGTAGGGGAGTAGTGTTGAGGCAGTAAACATAGCTTGCAGGGAGGGAGAAAGCTATGGTGGACATTTCCTGCACACAGTAACAACATTTGCACTCAGATAAGAAGGAAGCTTTGCCATCACTCTGAGCCTCTCCTGGGGCAGGCTTGGCCACCTGTGGGACTGAGCCTTTGGTCCTTAAAATGTCTTGTTGAGATCCATATCAACAACACACATTCACACAGGACCTCACGTGCTCCCTATAAGGAGAGGGATTGGAGATGTGGTTCAGTGGTTGAGTGCCTTTATACTGCTTTTTCCAAAGGACATGAGTTCAGTTCCCAGCACCCATGCTGGTGGTTGACACCCATTAATACACACAGGGAAACATACACACATATAAAATACAAAAATAAATGATAAAACTATGTTCTGAGTAGGGAGAGGGAGATGGTTAAGTGGTTAAAGCAATTGTTGTGTGTGCAAGAGGAGCTGGGTTCTGGGACATAGCACCAACAAAAATGCAAAGCGGGTAGCTTGCCTGTAACTCTGACATCAAAAGGATGAGGTAAGGGAGACAAGCACATGCTGAGTGCTCACTCACCAGCCAGTTTAGCTGAAAAGGGCAACCTTGCATTTCAGTGAGCGATTCTGTCTCAAGACAGTAAGGCAGAGAGTGATGGAGAAAGACATCTGTCATCCACTGGCCTCTACACATATGTATCCCACACGGTGGACATGTAACACACACACATACACACACACACACACACACACACACACACACACACACACACACACACACACGAGATCTGATAAAGGAACTATCTGAGGACTGAGTCCTCACTCACTCCTGTGTCACTCAGAATTTGGAAAGAAGAGAGGAATTCCACAAAGGCTCCAGAAATGGAAACACTGGGGTCCTGGTGAGCTTTGCAATTGTGTAATGTGGCCAACACAGAATCTTATGTGGTCCCTGTCTTGGAAGTAGATACAATTAATATGGACAGTTTGATGAAAAGTGTAACAACAAAGGGTAAAGAAATGAATATCCAGAGGAAATGTTTGCTTTAGGGTGAAAACTGCGTATCTATGAAACTAGCTACTCTCAAAATACTTTCTTGCTGAGAGAAGCATAGATGGGGAAACTGTCCTGGGAAATGAGTGGCCCAAAAGATGAAGGAGAGTAGAAAAAGAATGTCCTTGAGAAATTAAAGGGAATGGAAGGACATGGAAAGACAAATGGACCCTAGACAAACCCATCTTCCACAGTAAGGGGAGAAAGGACACCATGGACCAGGCTAGACAGCAGATGTCACTCCATGTGTTAGACTGGTGACCAGGGCAGATGAAGTGCTGTTGTTGAGTGGATGAGTGCCACCATCAGGTAAATCAACTGAGAAGTTGAGAATTGGTGCTCTTATGTGATCATGACTTGGATTTTATAGAATGGCTTGGGTTACGTTCCAGGTACAAATGGAATAATTATTCAGTCTCCTAACAACACACCAGCTTTAAATAACAATAAGGCATAAGGCATGTGTCAGACTTTGCCCTAAGCATTTTACATGGGTTCATCCATTTAATCCTTACAACAAAGACATGAGTATTGTTATCATCATTGTTGTCGTCGTCATCATCCTCATCTTAAAAAGAGGAAAATGAGTTGCCAAGAGGATGAATGCCTTATGCCCCAAACCTCAGGAACCTGTCAAAGAGCAGAGCTAGGATTTCAACTCAGGGATAAGAGTTTAACCATATTCATAACCATTTAGTCTCCCATCCTGATAAACAACTATTCAACGTTTAAGAGTCACCCTTTACTGCACAGCTCATACAAGGTTACAAGATCTGAGAAACCTTGTTGGATTGAAATCTAACCTAAAGCTGCATCTGCATATATTTTATGTTTGCCCATTTCTCTATACATAGTGAACTGTAACTTAACTCAGTGTGTAAGTACAGTAGCCATGGTAGTTTGAATATTGAATGCTTGGTCATTAGGGAAGGACATTACATGACAAGGGTTAGAAGGTGTGGTTCTGTAGGTGTAGCCTTGTTGTAGAAAGTGTAACACGGGGCAAAGGTGTGGACTTTGGGGTTTCAGAAGGTCAAGCCAGCCCCAGTCTCTCTCTCTCTCTTCCTGCTGCCTGCTGCAGAAGGTTCAGCCTCTTCTACAGCAACATGTCTGCGTGCATACCACCATGCTTCCCACTGTAATAATAAGCTAAACCTCTAAAACTGAGCCAACTGCCATGAAATACTTTCTTTTATGGTCAAAGTGTCTCTTCACAGCAATAGAACAGTGACTAAGACAGAAGTCTTCTATTACAACAAGTAGCTGAACCTTAGCCAACCACAGGCAGATCTGGTTCAATCAAAGCAACTACTAAGCCATTTGCTTAGATGGAGCTATTTCTGAACTTCAGCTTCTGGTATGTTGCTTACTTTTTTCCGTGTAGACAATAGAACCTGCCCTTGTAACAAAGCAGTACATTCTGAACCATTTCTATTCTAGGACAACAAGTAAAAGCCAACCCAGATCAGAGAAGCTAGGTTTGCTGCAGTTTCCTCTTTTAACAATATGATGGAGAGATCGTTGGTTCCAGAGTGACAGGGAAAGTATATAAGGCTGTCTAGAAACCTAGCTTCATCGAATCTGATGAAGATATTTGATCATGGTGACCTGTGACCCTGCTACCCCCACCTTCACTGTGTGAACAACTGAATAGCTATGCTGTCTAAATTTCCCTTAAATAAGCTACAGTATGTCTTTCCCATTGAAGCCCCCCCATAAGCAATTATCTGCAGAGCCAGCCAAGCCATTGGGCCCACTAAGCAGACAAAAGTCCAGCATAAACATAACGAGTCAGCTGTGTTCAATGTTCCTCTCTATAGTCATATTCTTTTCAGACTTCAATCCTGAATGCTGAGGCTGAATGGACGATGAAGTGGCAAATACCACACCCAACCGAATGCCACTGCAAGCCACTGTGGCCTCTCTGCCTTGCTTCTTCTTCCTTGATGACTGTAAACATCACTTATAGGAGATGACATAGCTCCTGGATGGAGGAGTGCAGCCTGCCTGCCACTGGGTCTTAGGTGATGGAAGAGTAGACCCTGTCTGGCTTAGCTACTGCGGCTTTGAGGGCTGCCTGTTGAGGCAGCGCTCATTAATCACCTTGATTTATAAAGTAGACAAGTGAACCACTGACACTGTTCCCAGCATGTCAGACGGCAGCGTCTGACAGAGGGGATGAGATGCAGAGAAGAAAAGGCTGAGCCCCAGAATCCAGGGTGGCAGAAAGAAGAAAGAGGCTTTGGTGAAAGGACATTTTGTTGAAAGGAACAGAAATTGCCTCAGGGCAGCATAGGTAAAAAGAAGCTATTTTAAGGGCGGTCCTTCAGGACCATCTGAAGACAAGGAATGAAGTATGTCTGAGCTAAAGAAGGACAGGCTGAAATTTAAAACTCACTGCCTTCTCAGGAGTGCACTGGTCTCCCTCTTTTTGTAGGGATGGTAAGGGTTGAGCCCAGAGCCTCTTGCAAACTAGCACCAGGCAAGTTTTCTCCCAGAGTTACACCCCTGTAACTCTAGTCCTGTCCTCTGCTCTCTCCGGATTTCTTTCTCCTCTCTTGGACTGGTTTCTTCTGCTTCCACATATCCCATTTGGCGATAATACTGGGAGATGCAGCCTGGTCTTTCCTAAGTGTCTGTGATCATCAGCTGGCTCAGTCTCATGCTGTCTCAGTGCTGAAGTCCCACAATTGGGAATCACATTCGTTCAGCCAACCTACAGATGACTGCTGCTAAAGAGGGTGATGTTGCACCAACTTCAAGGAAGATGCAAAGAAACATGTACTCACACCCAACAGAACAGGAGTGATAGACCAAAAGGGTAGTTCCACCAAAGGCCGGCTTGGTGAAGGAATGAGTTTGCTGGGTTTACTTGCAGGAGCATAAGTGAGGGATTACTTACAGAAGAATGGATAACCCCCAAACAGTCACATCACTAAAAAGTCTTATCCTACCATGGGTAGTGGCTTCCCTTAGCTGTGCAGATAGAGTTCCCTCTTTAGTAACATTTTACTCTCTCTATACTCTCACACTTTCTGCGTCTAGTTGGGAACCTGTCTAGTTTTCTCGAATGTCTTTTGTGCATGATCGTAGCCACTTTAATCAAGATGGCAATGCCTATGTTATACCCAGAGAACAGAGTTCAACAGGTGGCTATGGTTTTTCATTTGTTTACTTATTTAATAACTTTAAAGACTGATCCTAGCCCCCTCCCTCCTCTCGTCCCAATCCCACCCTCATGGCCCTCTCTCCCCAACTCCTCCTTCTCCTTCTCAGAGAATGCACCTCAAGTTGCAGCAGGACTAATTGAATCTTCTCTCTGGAAGCCAGACAAGGCAGCCCGGCTAGGGGAAAGGGATCCAAAGGCAAGCAACAGAGTCAGAGACAGCCCCTACTCCCATTGTTAGGGGATCCACATAATGACCAAGCTGCACATCTACTACATATATATGTAGGAGGTGTAGGTCCAGTCCATGCAGGCTCTTTGGTTGGTGGTTCAGTCTCTGTGAGTCACCAGGTTAGTTGACTCTGTAGGTCTTCTTGTGGAGTCCTTGACCCCTCCAGCTCCTTTAATTTTTCTCCCAACTCAGCTATAGGACTCCCTGAGCTCCGTATAATACTTGGCTGTGGGTCTCTGCATCTGTTTCCATCAGCTGCTGGGTGAAGCCTCTCAGAAGATAGTTATGTTAGGCTCTTGTCTGCAAGCATAGCAGAGTATTGATAGTGACAGGGGTTGGCTGTCTCCCATGGGTGGGTCTCAGGTTGAGCCAGTCATTCGTTTTCTAGTCCCTCAATTTCTTTATCCCTGCGTCTATTGTAGGCAAGACTAATTTTGGACTAAAAGTTTTATGGGTGGGTCAATGTCCCCCTCCTGCCACTGGAAGTCCTACGTGGCTATAGGAGGTGGCAACTTTTTGCTAGGAGTCTCAGTTAGGTCATCCCTATAGATTCTTGGGAGCCTCCCCTGTCCCAGAGATGCTTTCCCCAACCAATTTCCATTCTCTCTCCTTGCCCTGACCCCCTAAACACCTGATCCTCACCCCTGTTAAATTCCCCAAGCCCTCTTCCTTCCAGTTTCCTCCCTCAATCTACTTCAGATGTCTATTTTATTCACTCTTCTGAGTGAGATTCAAGCATACTCCCTAAGGACCTCTTGGCTTCTTTGTCTGAGGGTTGTAACATGGTTATCCTGTGCTTTATGGCTAATATTGACTTATAACTGAATTCATAGCAGGTATATATTTTTTGGTTTGGATCACCTGACTCAGGATGATATTTTCTAGTTCCATCTATTTGCCTGCAAATTCCAAGATGTTCTTATTTTTAATAGCTGAGTAGTATCCCATTGTGTAAATGTACCACACTTTCTTTATCCATTCTTAAGTTGAGGGACATCTAGGTTGTTTCTAGTTTCTGCCTATTATGAATAAAATGTCTATGAATACAGTTGAGCAAGTGTTCTTGAGGTATAGTGGAGAATCTTTTAGGTATACGTCCAGGAATGGCATAGCTGGGTCTTGAGGTAGAACTAGTTCCACTTTTCTGATAAAACTCCAGGTTGACTTCCAATGTGGTTGTACAAGTTTGCTCTCCTACCAGCACATCTCCTTTCTCCACATCCTCTCCAGCATGTGGTGTCACTTGAGTTTTTTATCTTAGCCATTCTGACGGGTATTGGATGGAGTCTCAGGGTCTTTTTTATTTGGATTTCTCTCATGACTAAGGATTTTTAACATTTCTGTAAGTGTTTCTAGATCATGCAAAATTCCTGTTGAGAATTCTCTGCTTAGCTCTGCACCCCATTTTTTATTTGGTAATTTAGTTTGTTGTTGTCTAATTTCTTGAGTTCTTTATATATTTTGGATATTAGCCCTCTGTTGGATGTAGGGTTGGTGAAGATCTTTTCCCAGCCTGTGGGCTGCCATTTTGTTCTACTGACAGTGTCCTTGGCCTTACAGAAGCTCTTCAGTTTCTTGAGGTCCCATTTACTAACTGTTGATCTTAGAGTGTGAATTGCTACTATTCTGTTCAGGAAGTTGTCTCCTGTGCCAATGAGTTCAAGACTATACCCCACTTTCTCTTCTGGGTTTATGTTTAAGTCTTTGCTCTACTTAGACTTGAGTTTTACACAGGGTGATAAATATGGATCTATTTGCATTCTTTACATGAAGACATTCAGTTATACTGTCACCGTTTGCTGGAGGTGCTTTCTTTTTTCCATTGTATGGTTTTGGCTTCTTCATCAAAAAATCAGTTTTCCACAGGGGTGTGGGTTTGTATCTGGGTCTTTGATTCAATTCCATTGATCAACCTATTTGTACGGTAACACCATGTGGGTTTTATGACTACTGATCTGTAGTACAGCTTGAAATCAGGAATGGTCATACTTCCAGAGCTTCTTTTATTGTAAAGAATTTTTTAGCTGTCCTGGGTTGTTATTTATTTTTCCATATAAAGTTGAGGATTGCTCTTTCAAGGTCTGTACAGAATTGTGTTGGGATTTTGATGGGAATTTCATTGAATCTGTAGATTGCTTTTCGTAAGATGGCCATTTTTACTATGTTAATCCTACTGATCCTTGAGCATGAAAGATCTTTCCATCTTCTGATAACTTTTTCAATTTATTTTTCAGAGACTTCAAGTTCCTGTCATACAGGCCTTTCACTTAGTTGGGGAGAGTTACACCAAAATACTTTATATTATTTGTGGCTATTGTGAAGAGTGTTGTTATCCTAATTTCTTTCCCAGCCCACTTGTCACTTGTATACTGATTTTTTTTTTTTAAAGTTAATTTTGTATCAAGCCACTTTGCTGAAGGTGTTTATCAGCTGTAGGAGTTTGTGGGAAGATTTTTGGGGTCACTTGTGTATATAATCATATTATCTGCAAATAGTAATACTTTTGTATCTCCTTGATATCCTTTAGTTGTCTTATGGTCCTAGAACTTCAAGTGCTATATTTAAGAGATATAGGGAGGATGGGCAGCTGTGTCTTGTCTCTCATTTTGACGGAATTGCTTTGAGGTTTTTTTTTCTCATTTAATTTGAGTTTGGCTATTGGCTTGCTATATATAACCTTTGCTATGCTTAGGTATGGGCCTTGTATCCCTGGTTGCTTCAAGACTTTTATCATGAAGGGTGTTGGTTTTTCTCAAAGGCTTTTTCTGCATCCAATAAGATGGTCATATGATTTTTTTTTCTTTAAGCTTGTTTATATGGTTGGTTACATTGATGGAGTATTGTATGCTGAACCATCCCTGCATGCCTGGGATGAAGCTTACTTGATAATGGTGGATGATGTTTTTGTTGTGTACTTGGATTCAGTTTGCAAGTATTTTATTGAGTATTTTTGCAACAATGATCATGAGAGAAATTAGTCTGAAATTCTCTTTCTTTGTTAAGTTTTTGTTAGAGATATTAGTGACTAATGTTTGTTAATTCTTGTTATTTTCATGTTGGTGGTGTTAGTGTGCGTGTGTTTGTGTGAACTTCCCTTCTTTTGTTTTTGCTGGTGTAGAATTACTTATTTCCTTTGTTTTCTTGAATGGAGTTAACCTTGGTTGGAGTTTTCCTTCTAGTATTTTCTGTAGAGCTGAACTTGTAGATTGATATTGTTTAAATTTGGTTTTGTCTTGGAATATCTTGTTTTACTCATCTATGGTAATTGAGAGTTTTGTTGTGTATAGTAGTCTAGCTCACATCTTTGGTTTCATGGAAGCTGCAAGACATCTGTCCAGGCTTTTCTAATTTTTAGAGCCTCTGTTGAAACGTCAGTATAATTTGATGATTCTGCCTTTATATGTTACTTGGCCTTCTTTTCCTTTGCAGCTTTTAATATTCTGAATTTGTTCTGTACATTTAGTGTTTTGATTATTATATGTTGAGAGGGCTATGATTTTTTTTACCCTAGTCAGTTAATCTTTACGATATAGACAGGATCTCATGGCCTCAAAAGTAGCTGTGAGGAGTGGAGACAATTTGTATTCAGGGACTGCACATATATCATAAAACAGATTGACAGTACAAGGTTATTTCTAGGAGAACATATGACAGAATTACCAAAGTATCTAAGAGGCTTAGGGAGGCATTGTGGGTCATAGAGAGGGAATGACAAAGTGTAAGTGGGAAAATAGAGTACCAGGGCATAAGAGGGATGAGTGCTGATGAAAATCTCATGCTAAAGCTGCACTGAGGAGGCAGACCCGGGAGTCATGAAGAAGTTGATCCACCACAGACCCTAACACACACACACACACACACACACACACACACACACACACACACACAGAGAGAGAGAGAGAGAGAGAGAGAGAGAGAGAGAGGTAGAGAGAGAGAGAGAGAGAGAGAGAGAGAGAGAGAGAGAGAGAGAGAGAGAGAGAGAGAACCAATTAATTCAAGCTTTCACACATAACCTCCTACATAGACTAAAAACTGCAGATGGGTTCTATTGCAACTAATCTGGACAGCATTGTCAATAAATTTAAACCATTGTATCCCTTACCAGAGTGGTGTGTTCCTGTTGGAGCCATTTTGCAAGTTGCCTACAGCACCTACAGATCTGAATACTCTGACAGCTTTGTGAGGTCAACCTTCAGAGTCAGCAAAAATTAAAAATGTAGCCATGCTTGACACTGAGCTGTTAAAAAAGGGGGTGTCATAGTCTATATATTTCAAATCCTTTGATATGTCTCTAAGAAAGATACTTCTGCACCAGGGAATTGCAAAGGATAGTGGAAAAGAGAACACACATCCAGAGCATTTCTGTACAGTTGTTTTCCCACTAGGGACTCTAACAGCAGTGATGATTCAGTGAATTAAGGTGTTTCAATATGGAATGTATATTAACAGGAAATCAGCTTGTCCTCATTTCTGTTCAGCATTTAGGGAATGACAATTTGATAAGGTGCTAAATGATCTGCCTATCTAAGTATATGTCTTGAGGCTACACAAAACCAGAGCATAAGTTAGTGTCCTGACCTTCTTTATCACGTGGAATAATAGTAGAAAATCCAAAAAATATTTTGATTGCTATATTTTAATACCTGCATTGTCTAGTATTAAAATATAATCCCCAGCCTTATCCAGAAGACTCCTGGAAATGAAAACAAAGAGGGCCACATTAGGGAGAGATTCTTTTCTGGCTAAAGACAAACTCTATGAATGAAAAAGAAGTTAACACTGTTTATTGAGATTGTATCACACACTGTGTCTCTTAATCTTCATATCACCAATAGCAAACAGGTCCAGAATCATTCCTATGCTATGTGAATGACTAACCTACCTTGAAAATTTAAGTGGCAGTTTTTACTTATATTGCAGATTTACATTTTCTGCTTTCCCCCTTTCTTTCTAGAATCTTCTTTAGTAGTACCTTACTTAGTAGTATATTCATGTACTAAATACAAGTTCCAATTCAAATCAGTGACTGTTAAATTAGCTTGAAGGTCAATGGAGAAAGTGCTAGGCACATTCTAGATGGAGTATGTTAGGCAGAAGTAAGCCCACGTATTCTCACTAATTGGTAGAATCTAGAACAGCTGCACTGATAGAGACAAAGTAGAATTGTGGTTACCAAAGGCTAGGAAGCAAGGAGCATGGGGAAGATGTTGGTCCATGTTTAAGGTAGACAAAAGACATGAATAATAAGTATTTAAAATGGTGAATACATTGACTAACTTGAACCAGTTATTCCACTCTATTTATATCATAACATTACTCTGTCTTTCATAAAAATATATAATTATGATTCATCAATTTTAATTAAAGGACATATGATAGACATTATGAGACTATACTTCCAAACAAAAATGTCATACTGTAGAGAAAAATTTCCATGCTGAGGTAGCTGGGAGAAGTTCCTAAACAAAGTCACAAAGTGTGAAAGATGGAACTATGGGCTCTGGCATGAAGTCCAAGGTGAAAGGAAAAAGGCAGCACCCTAAGGAAAGACACCTGACACCTGTTGCAGATGTAGCCAGCCCCTGGATTTTGGGTTGAGCACAGAAGCAGCGGATAGCAATCTGGACACCAAGGGGAAAGGCACAAAGAAATTCCAAAGTTGGTGAAGATTGGGCATGGAGAATTTCAGGAGCATAGCCTAGAAATCAGTGGCCTGTCCCTCTGAGAAGACATTTAAGGCTAAATTTCAGCAGATCCTGTATGCTGTGGGAAATGGAAGCCAGGAAAGCTTTGGGGTTCTGGGACATCATTTAGTGGGCAAGAAGCCATGAAGGCCTCTGCATGCTGCTGCTGCTGCTGTATTTTCTCATTGTTTAAGTGAAAGTTGGAGTTAGGAGATGAAAGAGTATGCATCACCAGGAAGTCTGGGGAAGCAAACAGTCAGACTACAGCCCTGGGCACTGATTAGGAGTTACGACTGGCTTTCTGGAAAAACTGAGTAAGGGACAGCTTCATGACAAATGGCATATGCATATGCAACAAGTCACATTCGCTTCTCTTCAGTCAGCTCTTATGGTTCCACAATAATGAGAGTTTAAGTCATTTTAAATTTTGACAGGTACTCATGTGTGTTTCCAAACAGAACAGGAATGTTCCCCCTATTGTGAGACCTCAGTCACAGACCGATCTTAATTACTGTCTGAAAGCAGTTCTTTTGTGTCGGGGAGATGTCTAAATTTCCATCTGGATAGACGGTGGGACCAAAGCTTATAAGACAGCATCGGCAATAACTTGGGGCCTTCAAGGAGTACGGCATGAGGGTGATGCTGACCACTGTGGTTTATGCAGAACACAGCTGTGAAGTTTTTTGTTCTGTATGGTGTCTGTGGAGACTATCCAGAACATCTGGTCTACCTTCAGAGAGGGAGGTGAAAAGCACAAGAGTCCTAGAGCATGTCCGCATGAACAGCGAGCCCACTCTCCTGCTTTGGCTTTGTACCGCAGGGATTCTACGGAGTTGCTCAAAAGTCCAGCTTCTACTAATCACACTTCACACACTTACACGTTTGAAATCTCAGAAGCCCCAAGCTTGAAAGCCTGCCCCCATTGCTTTCTGGATCAGTGCTTTAAAGCAAACCTCTAAGCCGTTTCCATGAGCCTGTTTCTCCACCTATAAGCAAGACTAAGAAAATCCCATCTTGCAGGCAGAGCTTAAGAGTTCTCCTGTGAAAGGCCCTGAACAAACAGGCTCTTGGTAAATGGTGCTGATATCATCATTATTATTGACAAGGGACTCTTCATGCCTCCAGCTTTCATGGTTACAATAGACCAATAAAGAGAGTGCGATAGCCAAGAGAAACGAGGGATTCAATGCTGGCCATTGACCTATTTACTGCAAAGAATCAGGGAAGTGAGTGGAGACCGAAGCCAGCTGTGGAGTTCAATGACTGACTTAGAGAGGAGAGCCGAGGAGCATAGCCCAGTAACCCGCTAGGGCTGAGCCTTGTTTAAATACACCCTTCCTGAGTGTTTTAAAAAAAAAAAAAAGTCAAGAAAAGAAAGAACAAAAGTCATAAACTACTAAACAATTGGTCCACAGGGGAGATGAGTTCCCTGTAAACTCAAAAATAATGAAGCAGTTAAGTATGAGATTCAGTCAACCAAACAGAATGAATTCTCTAGACGCCTCAGAGCAGCGAATGTTTCCAGTCCCCAAAGTGGGAATTACTAATCTGCTGAGAAAGTGTAAGCATGCTCAGTCTGTTGACATTTGCTCTGTGACTTTGTATACCATCTCCTGAGCACCATGAGTGTTTTTCATTATAAATGACTGAGTAGGTAAGGCAGCTTAAACTCCCAGGGTTTAGATTGGAACCAACGTGGGGAACAGCAGTGAG
Organism: Acomys russatus; assembly: GCF_903995435.1. Lineage (NCBI taxonomy): Eukaryota > Metazoa > Chordata > Mammalia > Rodentia > Muridae > Acomys > Acomys russatus. The sequence continues at coordinate 43,925,415 of NC_067150.1, read as the reverse complement.
TTGAATTTCAAAAGGTGTAGCTTGGGTTGCACAGTCCCTTTAGCCTTGAGGGTTGCAACCTAAATGGCCTTGAACAAACCTGATAGGTGCCTAGGAGGCTAAATCTGAGAAAAAACCAGTTTAAAAGTAAAAACAATAGCAACAACAAAATCACGCAGAAAAGAGAAGCACAGGTGACGTTCATGGGATTTGATTGCAGTGGGAAGAGAACACCTCAAGTGAGCAGGACAATGAGAAACACAAGCTGTCCTTGGGTTTGGGGAAAACTAAGCCAAGTCACAGTCTGTCCACTACATGGTGACCACACCCAAGAACAAAGCTGTGCCCTGTCCTGTTTGGCAGGTCCCAGGTCTCTCTAGGCACGCCAATTTTGACAGACAAGTTGGGTAAAGTATCAATGTATCTGGTTTAGGGTATTTTTTTTCCTGATTAAAGCATGACTTGTCATGGACTTTCCTAAGGACAACTGTTTCCTAGAAAACATAGGTCAAAGCTACTACCTCCATGCTGGTCAACCACACAGACACTGGAAAAGGTGATGGACCAGAGAAATGAATCATTTACAAAGTGTCTCTAGAAAGTGATCAATGCCCATGGCATAAGCTTTTATCTAAACTGGCATTTAAGGGGCAATGAAGATGAGAACAGCACAAATGCCGACTGGTGACTGAATGAATAAGGAGAATATGTTACATATGTCCAGTACAGATACCATGCTCTTAGTAGCATTGGTCACAGTTTTCAAAAGGTGGAAGCTACTATCTTTTATGTCTATGGATGAAGAGATAAACAGAATGATGTAAATGTTCGATGGGATCCTATTCTGCCTTTAAAAGAAGGCAATCCTGGTAGATGCTATGACTTGAATTAGAAGTGAGGATATCTCACTAAGTGAAATAAGCCAGACATGAAACAATATCACATGAATCTATTTATGTCAGCAGACAAATTTATAGAAGATAATAATAGGGAATATTGTGGCAGAGACAGAGAGAGAGAGAGAGAGAGAGAGAGAGAGAGAGAGAGAGATTGAGAGAGAGAGAGAGAGAGAGAGAGAGAGAGAGAGAGAGAGAGAGAGAGAGAGAGAGAGAGAGAAGAATGTTTACTGCACATAGAATTCGGTCTGGGAAATCTAGGCAGAGGAAAAGGTTGTACAATATTTTGGATGTGCTTCAAGACATTTAATTTTGCCCACAAAACTAGTTAAAATGGTAACTTTTGTATTATGTTTGTTTTACCGTAATTTTCTAAATCAAGAGAAAGGCAAATCAATGTGTGCTGCAGAAAGGCAGGTGTGCAAACAATAGTCTTCCAATATCTGAACTCTAAAACAAGTTTTTTTTCTATAAAGAGAAGGCAAATATTTTTCTTTACATCTACAGAAAACTTGTCACTGGGGGCTTTGTCCATATTGAGGGAGGAGCCATTCAGGGAGCGTCACAAGCTTTACATTTCCTTCTCTAATTATTGCTTCTTTTGGACCCTGAAGAGTCCCCCTAATAACCCCTAAAATACACCCAACTTTTGAATTTCTGTCACAGAGATGCAATGCTTGTCGATTGAAGCAGGGATGGTGATCTTAGCCTCTTCCCTTCTTTTCCACATCACAGAGCTGAAACTTCCAAAAATCACCTGAGTGGTGGCAGAAGGGAAGGACAGACTTCTGACAATGGTCAGTGTTATCTGGATGGCAGACAACTGCAAAGGGAATTGGAGCATTTATATAGGACTGAACTAGAATTCTCTAGATGAGATTAGTTCTTAAATGTCAAGTGACAAGTATATGTATGAACTCACCTGAGTTGTTGAGAGACAAAAAGGGATATTTTATTTGACCAGATTAAAAGATTTTGTCTTCTATTTTTTATTTAATTAATTTATTCAGATTATAATTCAATTGTAATCCCATCACTTGTATCCTCCCATTTCTCCATCCCTCCCTTTCACTCTATTTCCCTTCCCTACATCTATGACAGAGGGGAACCTCCTCCTCCACTATATGGTCATAGGCTATCAAGTCTCATCTTGGTAGCCTGCTTATTCTTAAAAGGCAATCTTAAGAAAATATTTAAATGTTTCTAATTGAAGCCTACTAAATTCTGCTTACTAGATGACATTTTTAAGCTCACATTTAATCTTTGAAATTAACTAAAGAGGTAGAAAGAATTACCTCCTTACCGCACAGGAAAACCAAAGTTTAAGAAAGTAAATTAAATTGCCTTACATCTTACCAGCTAGTTGAAGGACCAGTGTCGAAGTCATGAATAAATTCTTTTATGTCATATTTCATATTTTATTATGCACACAAATAGTTTTAATAAGCCTACACATGAAAATGCAGAGAGCAAGAGTAAGATGGTCCTTCTTGGAAAGCTTGGCAGTGTTTACAAAGGAGATCAATTTAGTGTTCATCATGAGTCTTTCTGGAATCTAGGATGTAAGGAACTAATAATGTTAAGCAACGGCTCCAAGACAGTCCATTATGACTCCAGGGCAAGTATTTCTACATTTTTAATTTCATCTCTATCGAGTGGGAGATAAATAATAGTTGGGGTTTTGTGAACTTGTGTGGCTTAGTGTGATGGATGGCATAAGCAACCGGAGGCCAACTTTGCCCGTTCATTAACTCTAAAATACATATTTTCCAGGCACAACTCTGAACTTAAGTATTTTAAGTAGATGACAGATTCAGCTTGTGCCTTTTCCCACCATATTTATAGCCCTAAATCCTCACTTTTATCTTTCCACATTCAGTGACAGTTCCATTCTCTCTAGAAAACTACAGTGGAGGAGGAAGATAAAAGAAAAACAAAATAAAGGATATTGTGAGAGATATTTTTTTGTTCTTCAACTACCTCCTCTGTCTTTCTTCCTGTGTATTGGGGTAGGATTCCACCCTTGAAGCCTCGTGCAAAATCCACCTTTCTTAGTGCCTAAAGTTTTCAGCAGCCTGTAGGTGTTCCTTCCCCTGACTTGTCATCAGTCTCTTAGTAACTGAGCACAGGTCTATTTCTTTCTGTAAGTAGCTAATAAAAGACCTTAGGAGTGAAATGCCTTCCAAATGGTCTCTCCATCCAATATCAGGTATAGTTCAAGCTCAGTGTTTTGTCCGAAGGTCAATATAAGAAATTTACATCTCCTGGTCCTTCTACCAAACTTGACCTTGACCTTGACCATCTTTGGGGAAATGCCCCAGACTTGTTAAATCACAGTCCCTGGATAAGTCGTTTGGGCATTGGTAGACTTTGAAAACCTGCTAGTATCATTACAAATGAGTTTTCAAGGCACCAGCCACTCAGAGTACCCTAGAAGTCTAGTGCTGGTCTGGGGACTCAGTTACCCATTTAGGACCAGATAAGAACCTCAGTGCAGCATCAAGGATGGCATTGTGCATATTTTGGTTCAGCTAACATTTTCTTTATACCAAGAGTGCCTGGGTGTAAGTGGAACATTGATTTGCTTCAGGAAAGAGCCCCTTATCTTGTCACTCATCTGTGACAAAGAATTTGAAGGCTGGCTTCCTGGAGCAGCTTTTCTGTAAGTTTCTCTAGCAGAACTGAACACGTCTTCTAAGCTCTTCTTTTTCTGCCTCTTTGAACTTAGATAATTATTTCAAGCATTTATTGCTGTAATTCTGAATCCCTTGTATGACAAAAATTATTATCAGTTGCCCATCTTCCCTACCCATTCCAGGAGATTGTCCATTTCCTATGGATTTCTAGCATTTTACTAATTTTCAGCTTCTTGTGGCATGTAATGCAAATCTCTGCCAGGTCATCACACTATACATGGGACAAGGCCTACGGAAATGGCCTAGCAGGCGAGAGTACTAGCTGTTCTTGCAAAGCAGTCAGCTCTTGTTACCAGCACTCATGCAGTAGCTAACAATTAACTCCAGTTCCAGAGGATCCAACACCCTCTTCTAGACTCTACGGGCACCAGGTAGGTATGTAGTACACACACACACAAGCTTGCAAGCAAAATGTTCATACATGTAACATAAAAATAAATCCTTTTTTTAAAAGATAAAACAATGTGAATAGGGCAAGCATACGCAATTACTGACCCTCTGAGGAACCGTGGACAGGGAAGGGCCTTGAAGTATTCATGTGTCGCTGGCTTGTTCTCTTTGCTCCCATTCCGTCTGTTCGCCTGCCTCATAAATGGTTGAGGAATATATATATATATATATATTGGTCATATATATATATATATATATATATATATATATATATATATATATATATATATATGACCAATACAGAAAAATATGAGCAACGGGCCTTCCTCCCCTCTTCCAGACCAGTCCTGCAGTTCTAATAGGTCATCTTTTTTCTTGATCCTGAAGGTGCTTCGGTGTATGGCTGGAAAGCTTTGCAGGTATTCTAATGGAAGATGAAATATTCCTATAATGATTCAGTTTAATGATACAATCATTTAAGTAAATGACAGAAGAGAATGGAGTGAACAACAAGACAAGCATTTTGTAAGGAAAAGAGATTTAAAAGGCTCCTTCCCGAGGGCGAGCTTTGTGGTACCAGAAGCCACCACGCAAGAAGGAAGAAACCAACAGTCCTACCCAGCTGTGAAACTTATGAAGCACAACCACCAGCATGGCACCATGATCCTAAGAGTACAATAGTGGCACTCATACCATGGAAGAAACCACAGTTCTCTAGCTGTGGATGTAAGACCCATTCAAAAAAGGGAAAGCATTCCTGGTACTAGAAACTAGAAACTCAGAGCTAGGGAAGTCATTGATCCCAGGGGAGAGCTATACCCATCACCCTACTAGACCCATTTTTACATTAAACTCAGAGATAGATGTAGTCCTCTAAGCAAAGAAACTTTTCTTTGCAACAGAGACCATTATAGAAATCCACAACCAATCAAAATACGGAGCTGTGGAGATTAGTCTGTAACCCAGTTTCTGCACCTAAGGACCAGGAAGAGGGAGCAGAAAGATTGTAAGAGCCAGAGGATTGGTGAGTTTGCTGTGAGATTGTGTCTTCCTGGAAGCTACACCCGTGCAGTATCACCAACATGGCTGCCCAACCGTGAGCTGCGTCGTAACAGCAGCAACAACAACAGACATGTCAAAGTGGATGGCGTAATGCCCACAAGGCCTCAGACCTACACAAAGAACTACAAGCACATCAGGAATGCTGAGGGTGGGAGAAATAATTCTCCCAGTGAAGAGAATACCAATTGGTTATCTAATACTAAATCGTCAACCCTGAAAACATACATGCAAGTAACATTATACAAACTGAGAAGACTAACATATATGCATGTAACAACAGTTAATGAAAAAAGAGACCGTTAGTTTGAAAGAGAGCAAGGAGGGATATATGAGAAGGTTTGGAGGGAGAAAAGGGAAGACAGAAATGGTGTAACTATATTATACTATCAAAAACTAAGAAGAATTAATTTGAAATTTTTTAAAATGCCTGTGTCATGTTGACCAGGGCGAGAATAATCCCTGCTTTCCTTGGCTGCACCTCTTTCTTCTGCTCTGTACTTTCACCTATCTGCACACTTTCTAATTTGACCCTTTTAACAGCAATGTTTCCACAGATTATTGTAAATTACCTCATGAGAAACAAATTACAAAGATTGAATATACAGGTATAGAGGTTATTGTTGTAATCAAACAAAGCCTGTAACAGAGTTAATCAGGTGCATATTTTAATGCAGTGCATAATTTTTTATTATACTGCATACAAATTAGTTTCAAATGCTTGGCAACCCACAAAAATGACTGATCAGTGTTATAGCACATAGATAAATCAAATCAAAATTTTAATGCTTTTTCTTTGTAATTAGTTCTTGGTGTTTGTAAATATTACTATTGACTTTCACTGTCACACACACATGCCTGCACAGTGTGCGTATATACACATATACATACATGCATCACATTTCATACATATATACCCCTATAGGCACATACATATGCATGTACATTACATACATATACATACATACATATGCATAAACACACCAACAGACACATCCTGAATTTTACTCAGTGGCCAAAACTAACTCATTTGGGGCATAATTTTGTAACAATGTAGCAATTAAGTTACAATAAATTAAAACAAGAAAATGATACATCTCAATAGTTATCCCATCCCTTGTATCCTCCCATTCTTCCCTCCCTCCCATTTTCCCCTTATTCCCCTCCCCTATGACTTTGCCTGAGGGGGACTTCCTCCCCCTTTATATGCTCATAGGATATCAAGTCTCTTCTTGGTAGCCTGCTATCCTTCCTCTGAGTGCCACCAGGTCTCCCCCTCCAGGGACATGGTCAAATATGGGGCACCAGAGTACGTGTGAAAGTCATACCCAACTCTCCACTCAACTATGTAACAAGAATAAATTAATAAAATAATTTTAAAAATAAATAAAATAAAAAACAGGAAAATGATAACTTGCAAATTATAATAGCAAATTTAACATAGAAATCTCTCTTTGGGTCCTTCCCCCTTTTTCTGTATCATATAGAAAGTAAGGGTGCAAAGCAGGAGCCTTGACCCATATGATGGGCCTTCTACAATACATTGGATACAGAGTATCAGACAACTGTTCTTGGCTAGCTTCTTGAAGCATCATCTGGTTCAGCTTCTGTTAGGTCACAGCCCTAAAAATCCTTCTGCTCATCTTCCTGCCAATGCAGCTAAGTTGGAATTATTGTGTAACCCTTCTGGGAAGTTTTTTTCCAGGGTTTTCTATTCCCTGTAACTCAGTATAGTTGGTAGATACAGGATAATTTTTGAAGGGCCTTTGACAACCCTATTTGTGTCTTCTGTATGATTCTGACAGCTCTCAAATTTGTCTGACATTTCTGACTGGGGCTCCAGGACCCCAACCAATTATCTTTTTCATGTGCATAGCTAGATGACCTAAATTTTTCATGTCATCGAGTCCCCAGAACAGTGAAATTTTATAGATCGGTTTTAGACATTTGTTGGATTTGTCACCTCTGGATATTAGTACATAAAAATATGCTTTAGTAAAAGAAGATGTAGCCCAGACATTTTCAAATTAGAAAAGTTTAGAATCCCGGTGTCAAAATCCTCCCTTCTGTGAGAGCAATTTCCGTCAATATCAAGTCCTCTTTCTCATCGTCTCTGTGATACCGTGCAATTAAGAACAATGTGAAACAAGACGGGCCCAGAGCTGCTGATTCTGTTTCCATTAGTACAAAGGTCATTGCTCATTTCCTATAATTCCTCTTCCTGGAGTCAGAAACCTAATGTTGCTTTGCAATTGAGCAATCAAGTTATACAAATGTAGTCCTTTGGCCACAGAAATCCAAAATGATCGATAGTAGATTTCCCATTAATTTTTCCCATTAATTTCTAAAGTGCTTTGGTTGCTGTACATCATTAGAGAGGCGTGTCAAGTAGTCTTCCTGAGATTGACATTAACCCTTGAATTGCCCACTGATTCTCTCATCCATTTGTTCAGCTGATCTGTTGGTTCCTTTTGAGAAGTGGGCAGAGCAGAGGCGTTTTATGATAAGTTGGCTGTCAGTTTAATTTCATGTTGCTGTTCACGTTGTTTTTTAATTTCACTTGATGGGGGGGGCTCATATTCAGAGGGACTAGCAAAGTCTTCTAAATTAGCAAGAAGGGTGAACTGGTGGAAAAGGTGTCTTACAAAGCACCCGAATGCCACCCCGAGAAAGTTGACCCTCAAACGGTCAGATCTTAAAGCTATACGTGGTCAAATGCTGAAATTAAAAGGCAGGGAGCTGGTCATAGTTTATGCAATGCTACTACTTTAAATCACCTATGTTTGGGACAGTTCTAGGGAGCAATGTGCACATTGATGTCTGCCATGGATAACAGGGGCAAGGCAGTGACGCCTGTCCACTGGTTCCTCTCAGGAGTTGTGTCTGATCTAGCTGCCTCCCAATCATGTAAACTGAAGTGAGTGAGCTCAAGGTTATGCAGCCAGTTAAGAACAGATCCAGGTCAAGGTCTAATGTAGGATAAAAAGCCAGTTCTAGGAACATGAAGAGCCTGGTTCAAGTCCCAGCTCACTTCACATTAGCTCTGTTTGGGAATGATTTGACCTCAGTGAGCCAGCTTTATCACTGTACCATTAACACAGGAAGCTTCATAAAACATCTGACATATATGAGATGTGTAATAAAAAATACTAATTCTCCTTGTTTTCCCTTCCCAAGAGCCACCAGGAAAGCAAAGAAAACCTTTACTTTTTTGGCAGCCAAAAGCATATATGTTTCTGTTTCAATTTTACATGCTTACCCAGTTAATTTATGTTTAAATAGTCTGGATTGAGAATAGGAACAGTAACAAGATCTAAATAAAATTAATTCTGACCCTCAACTAGTTTTACAAATATTGTCCTGTTCCATTTCAAATCCATAGGGAGAATCAGGAGATGAAACATCCTCTGAAGAGGAGATGTGAACAGACACCTCTTATCCTAATCTCCCAGTGCCCCCGAAATAAATTATGGTTGAGAATTCAGGAGGTAGTGAAGACAAATTAGAAGGGCCATGTGTCTGGGGAATCTCTAAGCGATGTTCCTTTTCTTCATAAAATACATGTTTACATTTAATTGACGCTTAATTTTCACATCCACTCATGGAGTATAATGTAGCATCTCTGTTAATGGAATGAATAGATCAGGGTAATCACCAACATGTAGCACCCAGATACTTATTATTTCTTTATGATAGAAGCATTTGAAGTCCTCACTACTAGCCATTTAAAAATAGCTAATTTCTGACTGACAGTCAATACAGCCAATCTACTATGCTATAGAACATTAGAGGTCATTCCTCATATCCAACTGCTGTTCCCCCATACTCACTATTCATACTATCTTCTCCTCCACACCCTTCCCAGATCCTGCTAATCACCATTTGACTCTCAATGTCTCTGAGATGAAGCTTTCAGCTTCCGTATGGAAGAGAGCATGCTATTTGATTTTCCATGTGACTTGTTTCACTTAGCATAATAACCATACACATTGCTTAAAACGGCATAAATTCCTTATTTTTCTGACTGAATAATGTACATCATATAGGCATACCCTTTTTTCCTCCTCCATCCATCTGTCCATGAGCATCCTGATTGACTCCATATATTGGCTGTTGTAAACTGTCCTGTATGGGAATGTACATGTTCTTTTTAACACACTGATTCCAATTTCTCTATACATAATCCACATTGGAAGGATTGATAGATGGTGTGGAAATTCTGTTTCTAGTGTTTTGAAAGTCTGTTCTGGCTAGACTGATTAGCATCCTTACCAACAGACTATAAGATTCTCTACTCTCCTCCCGTCTCCACATCCCCACTGACATTTATCAGTCTATTCTAGTACTGTGCTCTTCATAGCATACCCAAACTCCTCCTAGCTATTTTGTGTGTGGGTATGTGTACATTTTCATATATGTGTGTATAGGTTAATGTAATTTTATAAAGAGTTCACAGATTTAGCTAGAGTGGCTGGTGAGCAAACTGTCGATCCTTCCATCTCTCTGCCTCCCTAGTGATAGGATCACAGCCATGTACCACTGCATGGATCCCTGAGGAAAGAACCTTTTCTTTCAGTAATTGAAATGGAGTTTTTAGAAACGTGTCTCAGCTGAGAACTATATGGAGGGAGTTTATTAAAACCAAGCATCAATGACTTACCCATCTATCCTCAAAACTACCATAAATGAGTGTCATCAATTGTTTGTTAAGTGAATAGGTGAATAAATAAATGGATGTGGAAACAGCTATGATATTCAAGGACTGTGTTCTCATTCTCTCTCTCTCTCTCTCTCTCTCTCTCTCTCTCTCTCTCTCTCTCTCTCTCTGTGTGTGTGTGTGTGTGTGTGTGTGTGTGTGTGTGTGTGTAGGATAGGCAAGATTTACAGTGTCTGAAAATGTCTGAGCCAAATCAAGAAAATAATGTATTTGCCAAAATAAAAAAAAAACCAAAAAAAACAAAAAAACAAAAAAAAAAAACAAATTATTTCACATCCTGCTAAATTTGTTTGGACAATCTACATCTGTGTGCCTGCTTTAATCAATAAGGTATCCATTTTTAATCTGATAGTTAGCTTTGTCCCTCGCCTTTGACATACCCTAGCCATACCGCTATAACCATAAGCCAAGCTGAAGCCAAATCTTCTGGGATTTTGCAAGTTGTTTTATTTCATACTTTCTGGCCCCAATATCTTCACTTCCAGCCTTTCCCATGCACCAGAAACAACTGTAAAACACACATCCAGTCCTTAGAAATAAAATAAAATAAAATAAAAAACATGGGTGTCAGCCTCGCCCCAGGGATGGCTCCACACTCACCCTTCTCCTTCTCCTTATTGGTCTGAACTGATGTCTCATCCCTGGCCTTCTTCCTAGCATCTGTCCTTTCCACTGGGGTCATCAGCTTTGAGGCTGTCGAGCTAGTAGATTCTAGTTCTATAGGATCACCTGCTGGAGTGTCCTTGCGGGTTTCAGCACTAAGACCTTGCCTTTTGCTCCTCCTTTTGGTGTTATGCTTTCAACGTGGATGAAAATTTAAGTAACCCTTCAGAACACTGGCCAGTAAAAGGAATACGATAGACCAGCAACCTCAAGACAAGCATGAGCCCACCTCAGTGTTTGATACGTGTGCTCTTTCTGCTCCCGAGTATTGTTGCAGATTGAAGTTCATATAGATCTCCATACTTCATATAATTGTACAGAAGACATAGTCACATGATTATAAAAGGCATTTCTTGGCAATCCTCCTAAAAATAGCACATCCCTCCTCAACAAGCTATTTCTTACTCTGACTTAACTTACTTTCTCAGCATCACTTATCCTGACCTGAAAATATGCCTGTATATGTTTCCTACTTTCTTATTTAGCATTAGGACTAGATTAACCAGTCATGGTGGCTTATACCTGTAGTCCCTACATATTTTACACAGAGGTAAGGGAACTACAAATTTGAGCCTATCCTATCCCATATAGTGCAAATCAAGGTCTGCCATCACTACATACCAAGGCCCTGTCTCCCAAAAAAAAAAAAAAAAAAAAAAAAAAAAAAAAAACAAGGTCTAGGAAGCCAACTCCAAGAAAACAGCTACTTTATCCAGTGGTTTTTTGTCATCAAATCCCTGGCACCTAAAACAGCTTCTCACGTATTGAGCATCAAACAGCCATTTGCTTGGTAAATGACTGAATAGACTTCTAAGCTCTTACAAAGATGAGCCTTGATTATGTAACTAATAACGACTCCGTGGCTTGACGTGATGATGGCCATAGTAAGATAGGTAGTCAAATGACTTCAGGCTAGGTCACAAGTCTCAATCATAAACATACAACAGGATTCTTTTAGTTAGTATTAAAAACCCAAATACTAGAACTTGGGTTAGTAGTCTGTCTTCTAATTTACTATTTCCCAATGGAGAAATAGTGCTGACAAAAATCAATTAAATCAGGTGTCCCCCTACCTACTTAAGTGGTATTAGTCATTATTTGTTAGAGACAAGCAAAACTCTATCCACCCTCCAGACTACATTATATGAATATCTAGCCCAGCTGTTTGAGTGAGTACCAGTAAACACATTCACTTCTTTTATAAAATGTTAAAAGAGTTGTGGTTTCTTAAGAGTAGATATTGATTTTTACTTTACCTAAATCAGACTTCATCTCTTAGGTCATTGTACTTCAAGAATTATCTTGGCATTATCAATACATGCTTTCACTGAGACTCATCCCCATGAGCTCAGGTTAGGCCAGTGCTTTTGAGCAGGGCGATAGTGCCCACCTGATGGACTATATCACTTTAGGCTATGATTGAGCAATGATAGGCAGATCTATCCAAAAGACTCTGTGTCTTCTTCCTAAGCTGATGGGTCCCATTGGATGGGTACTCCTGCTCTCCTAGAAAGTACTGGTCTAGCATGGGCTTATGAGGAATAGCCACTGGAGTCCATATGCTGACACATAAACACCGTATCTTTATGAATATTTAGTATTTACCTTAAGTGTATGTGTGCATAAGGTTATTGTGCAATTAAAATGCCAATTTCTGTACCCTTTCCCTATCTGGGTGCAATTCTTATTCTGAGAATCTCCTGTCTCAATGTTGCATAAACACTGCTCCCCAATTGTCTCTTGGCATGACAATAAATCAGCTTACAGCCAGTCTCTGAGCAGGGGAGAGAATAGGGCTGGACTTCCTACTAGCCAGGGCAGGAGGAGTTAGAAGAGAAAGCAAGAGAGTTAGCCACCTGAGAGGTCCAGGAAACTTCAGAGGAGAGGATGTAGATATGGAAAGCTATAAAGTGCAAGTACCGCTGGACTGTACACTGGGAGGAAACTAGTTAGCTTTGAGGGTTAGAATAAAGTAATAAATTCTCAGTCAATGTGTTGTGAAGTTTATTATTAAACAAATATAAAAGAGTTTCAGTTATTTGTGTGATAGCCAGGTTAAGAGAGAAACTCAGAAACAAACACAGTTTTTAAAAAACAGCATCAACATTTTGGCGCTCAACGTGGGGCACCACTTATAGGCATACTTTTATAATATATTTTTATTTTGGTTTCATATATTTGTTGTATTATTTTCCAACTGACAAGGGCCACACCTCCGCACAAGGCAGTTTCCTGTTGACAAACATCAAGCACCCTCTCACAAGGCTGTTATCAACTGTGGACAAACCGGAGCAGCCCCCATATCCCACACTTGGGATTAGACTAAAACCATGTTTACATAACATAACTGAGTTTTTAAAGAAACAAAAGCTTCCACAACAAGTGTCTTCACATGTCTCAAAATAACAAACTCCTGTTGTATGTGAACAGTAGCAAATAACCTACCATCATATCTTGTTTGAAGTTTGACATGAGTTCTGAGAAATCCAGTATTAGATTAATTCTATCATAGCATAAGTGTCATAGAGTGTGCTCACACTAAAATAATTGACATCACAATATGATCCTATAATCTTGTCATCACCATTTTATATGCAGTGCAGCTAGTCTGTGACCAAATAATATCATATAGCATGTACCTGTAATATAAATTGCAAGTGTGCTAACTAATCAGAATGACAAGAAAGTCTTCCGGCATGCTAGAACGTGTAGCAGGCCTACAAATCAGAGATTTACAGGCATATCTGTTGTGAAAAACATATGTTATTTGTTAAAGTAAGACTCACAGGAAAATAAAAGTATGCAAATAAAAGCTCAGTCATGTTCATGTTCTCTTTTGTGTTGATACAGACTTGTTTATTCACTGTGCTGATTTCTATTTTGATTTTTAAAAAACTGAGCAGGAGAAACCAATTGTATACAGCCATTAAAAATACAGCATATCATGGACTGGCCATTGATCCATGAAAAACAGGAGGAGAAGCAATTGTTTAGTAAAATATGGCAGTCTTTTTTATGGCAATGGAGTATTTCAATACATGTTCTCAGTAATTGAAAACAAAACACTTGTTAGCATACTAATTGTTAAAAAGAGTCAATAAAATATTTACAAGAAATATTTAAAGAACTCTTATTTAAAGGAAAAGCTTTTTTTAAAAACCAAAGAAAACAAAATATGATTGAAAATGAAGTGAATGATGGCATTCAATTATGACAAGTAGGAAACACTTGGGTTCTTCCTGACCAAAGGAAACTGTCTCCTCTGAAGTGAAGACAAGGTGACAGCAGTCACCTCACAGAACTACACTGTAGCTGTTTGTGATGGCATCTTTGTAGCTGTCGTGAAACTAGGGACACAATAACTACCATTAAGAATGAGATAGTCACAGTACAAATCAAATCTTACATCAATTTAATCAGTGAGAGGGAGGGGTGGAGCATTAGATAATACTGCCAAGCCTGGCAGTCTAAATTGGCTGCTTAGTGGGCGTGGCATAGTTCATGGATGTTTCATGTGGAGAAGTCTGTGCAAGCTGACACCTCTATGAGCAAAGAATGCAAGTGACTTAGAGGACAATCTTGATTGACAAGCCAAAGAATCAGAATAATGGGCTGGGAGGTGTTTTCACAGCCCACATGATTCCCTCTCTTGGCATAGCAGCTCCAAAACCTGACAAATGCTTCCTTTCCTGTCGCCTTCCAGCTACCTTGCATGTTAGATTATTTGGTGCACTCTAGCATGAAACTATAGGAGGAATGGATTCTGGAACAGTCTAGGTCTCAGTGTTACTAACTGGAGCATTCTTAATTGGTATTTGAGAGCAGTGACGTCTTAGCTAGGGTTCCCAGAAATATATACACAATGGGAAAATGGCCATGACCTTTCAGAAGGGGACCTGAAACTTTCTGGTAGACACCAGATTGGCCCAAGGACTCAGCAGATGGATGCTCCCTGGCTTCTCATTTGGGTCCCCAGGCTTTGCTGAGGCAAACTTCTTGAAGACCAATGGCTCTGGCGAAGAGAGTGTACAGTTTTCACCAGCCAAATGATTGAGTGAAGCTTTTCGAGAAGGCCAGGCTTTAATAAACAAATGATCTTGAGGTGAATATTTAAGTTCTGTGTTGACAGAAGTTGGATGTTTCAGGGAGAAAAGTTAATGAATCATGAAGGTCTCCTGCATTGTTACATTTGCTGTGGAAAGGTACAGAAAAGTTCAATGAATTTTAATTCTATTGGTTGTGAGAATGAGTTCCAAATGTGCAAAAGTGTTAGTCCTCTCCGTGGATGATGGGGAGACTTTTCTCCTAAGGGATAAGATCTTCACAGACTCCATATATGAGAATACTGTGTCCTGAAGGGATGAAACTTCAAAACAGTTTTGCATGCCATGCAGGCCACTAAAAGGCACTCTCACTGACAGGACATTTTCTTTCCATTTGAGAATGGAAGTGTGGGGTGTGGAGAAGACTCCTCTACTGACCCTGTAACTCTTCATTGTTTACACACTCGGTGGCTGTCAGCAGAAAGGCAGAATCAGATCATGTCATGGGTTTTGGCAGAGCTCTCCATCCCTGCACTTCAGGATGCTTGAGTTTCCTACCTCACCCCTGTAAGTCAGTCTGTGGATCTCCTTTGCTATTGTTCAAACTCTACCTCTCATGGCTAGAACCCTTGCAAGGTGAGCCTCCCTTAAAGGAAGGGACTGACTGAGGGATAGAAACCCTCTGGCTTATACTCTAAAAGATCTATGGCTTGACTTGACCTGAGATTAAATCCATGTTGGGTTCTTAGCCTTCTTGGTTGTGTTTACCTCTTTGTTGGTTCGGTATCATATGATGATGGTGGTGGTGGGGAAGAAGAAGAAAAAATAGAGGAGGAGAAGAAGGAGGAAGAAGAAGAGGAAGAAGAAAAAATAGAGGAGAAGAAGAAGAGGAAGAAGAAGAAGAAGAGGAAGGAGGAGAAGAAGAAGAAGAAGAGGAAGGAGGAGGAGAAGAAGAAGAAAAAGAAGAAGAAGAAGAAGAAGAAGAAGAAGAAGAAG
Organism: Acomys russatus; assembly: GCF_903995435.1. Taxonomy (NCBI): domain Eukaryota; kingdom Metazoa; phylum Chordata; class Mammalia; order Rodentia; family Muridae; genus Acomys; species Acomys russatus. Next base: position 43,909,976 of record NC_067150.1, on the reverse strand, counting down.
AAGAAGAAGAAGAAGAAGAAGAAGAAGAAGAAGAAGAAGAAATATCTCTGGCAAGTATTTCATACTTATAAAGAAAATGAGTCTTATTTTGGCTTACTGGTCTTTAGGTGTGGGTCAAGAGGCTTCATCTTGCTGGTAGAATCCCCAGGTGGTTCAGGACATCTCATAGGAAGAGACAGGAAACATGTGGGTTTGTATTGTAGTGTCTCCCCTCACACAAAATCACGAGGAAGCCTGGTGACTTCATACACTCTCAACCACTTCCCAAAGGCTCTCTCTCTACACTACAGTCAGGCTAATTTATACCGCTTACCACCACACAGTGGGAACTAAACATCTGCAGATATGCCCTTGGGGGGTATGCTCAAAACATGCAAATCATAGCAGCTTTTCTCTCAGCTCTTTCCTAACAAATTCTTTGTCTCCAATTAAGAACTTGTTTCTAGACAACCTTCATATACCCCAACAAGTTCCTGAAGAGACAAAACAAAAGCAATAGGACTGTGCTGCCTTGGTCCCTTGGGACATGATTACTGGTGGCTTATTGAGTCCCTTTTAGTACTGGAGAAATCGTCATATTCCTTAGTCAAATAAGCTCTGGGAATAACAGTTTAAATTAATTTATTCTCTGACAATTTTATATCCCACAGTAGCCCTGCACTGCCATCACAGACACAAACACACATACCACACACCACACACTACACACCACATGGACTTTCAGAATCCTAAACAGTCCTAGAAGGAAGGAGTCTAGCACGTTGGCTGCACAATCTCCCCAGCTGACATCCCACCACAGACTTGACCCCAGTGGAACACAAACAACATCAGCCAGACTCACACCTCTCCCTCTGTCTCCAACACCCTCCCAAAAGGGGAGCCAGAGTCATTTTGGAAGGAATGACCATGCTCAAGTTTCTCTGTTTTCTTATAACATCTAAGAAGTTCAAGATGGCATAGAAGGTCAAAAATATGCAGCATTTTGAAAGACACTTTTTGTAATCCTGTGGGCTAAAGTAACAAGACATGACAGTGATATTGCAGTTTCTTCTCCTGCAGAATTTTGAAGAGTCTAAAATCTGATTTAGAGTGTAGAGGGTTAATCGGGACTTCCTGAATAGCTGTGTCCATGGGGTGTGTGTAGGCTGATCCCTAAGCTATGGACAGAAGCAGACTGATATAAGGAACAGGGTGCAGATTTGTGCAGGGGCCTCTCAGAGAGGCCCCTTAAGATCCCCACACACCTCTCACCAATCTTCATCGCTCTTACAAGCACATAAAAACAATTGGCAATACGTTTTATTCCCCTTTGGTATGAGTTCCATGACTTCAGGAAATGTTTCTGTTTCTTAAAAACCTACTTTAGCTCCTCACCTTAAGTAACACAGGTCCTCACCAGTGAGTAAGACTTCCTGTTGGTGGACCCCAAGGCCAAGTTCTACTGCCAACTCTGCGTGCTCTATAGAGAGTGATTTAATCTTTCTGAGGCCCCGGGAAAATGGGGCTTATAGTAGTGCTGTGTGCTGTGAAAAGTAACATCAATACCCTTGAATCCCAGAGCCTAGCCCACCATAAGCAATCAAGGCGTGGTCACTATAATTGTGCTTTTAATTATCATACTGCCGAAATAAGACCGTGCTAGCCACAGCCTTGAACAAACAGATGCACTGAGCTAGAGCTCCTGCTAGCAAGCACAGAGTCACACGTGTGTGGATATTCTCTGCCGTGCCTCCCCCTTCCCTTCCACAACGCTTGCTCTCAACAGACAGAACACAATCTTCCTACTTAACTTGGATGATTTATTTATCTTTCCAAATACAGCACTTATTTCTCCAGGGCGCTCACCTCTGAGAAGCAAGATTTGTGGAGTTCATCTGAGCGGGTTCTCTCGGTGCAATAGATGAGAGCATTGTGGTCGGACCTAGTGCCCCTGAGTCGGCCTGGCACGTGATTTACAGGCAGAAAAGGGAGGCACTATGGCTCTGCGCTGCAGCAGCCCCTACAGGGAGGGTTAATGACAGCAGAGCTTAGTCTGTTTCTTACTCCTTGAATCAGACTGTCCCTCTGTATAGCATCCTTGCATTCTCCTGATCAGGGTTCTTCATCTCTCCAGTGAGCCATTGGAGCACCATCCCCTACTGGAGGTCCTTGTACACGTGGGTGGGTCAGGCCTGAGACCATTAGGGAGCTGGCAGACTCAAGAGCTCCTTGTTGTAACTCACCCAACGGGTGTCCTTCCAGCAGCCTCTGAGAGTAAGCGCATTCTTCCTTTTTGCCAAGTTCAATTTCATTTTCAGCTAGGAGCTGGCTGCACCAAAGCCTCCACTCTCCTTCTTGTGACTGCCAAAGGATTATAAAGGACATTCATTAAACATGCAGCTAGAGGCCCACTCTCAAGTCGGCGCTACAAGAATCCAAACACAGAAGAAGAATTTCCAGCTGATTGGATTGTTAGTAGCCAGAAAACATATGTAACTGAGTATATTTACCTAGTGTATGTAGGGAGAAGTGCATGGTTATTAATCCTACGATATTCAGGATATGCTTTCTGAGGCACATTTCTGATTGAGGAAGCACAGTACCTTGGTGCAAAGCATTACTGGGAAAAGAACATGTTAACTATATCATCACTCAGCGTTTAAACTCTATTAGCGTTTAACGTTTTCAACAACTTTTTTTGAGAATGTCATAGCTTTGGAATTTAAACATTCTGAAATACAAAGCAGTATATCATACCTCGATCAATACATCATCTTTGCTTTCATTTAATATTTCTCATTTGGAACAGTCTTCCATGAACCAGCTCATACGGATAAAGGAAAACCTCAAAAATAACAAGGCAGTCTAGATAGTGCTGGCCTCATGTATGCAGGCTTGGATGAAGGGATTAAAAACTTGGCTATTTTTCCTCATCTTTGCACATAAAGAAAGTACAAGCCTTGAGTTTTTGTGGGCTTAAGCAGACAGCTAAGTTTCAAAGCTTTCTTGGTGCTAAATTATTTATTGTGCCACCAGCTCTGATCCCTGGGTTATTCCTGAAGGGCTCCAGCAGAGCCTTCTCTAAGGGAATTTCTGCAAAGCACGATTCTAAGACACACCTGTGCTCCCGCTGCAGAAATGCTCCAGATAAACAGACCCTCCTCAGTCAAATAAGCTCCAAGAACGCTCTGCTCTTTGGATCTCCATCCTTCGTAAGGGAAAGGCTGAGCACTTCAGGGAGAAAAAAAAAATCTATTCAACATTGAATTGCCCATTTATGTGGTGAGAAATCCTTCATGGTCTATTTATAAGGCATTTCAAACTGACACTAGGAAAGGCTTCTGTGGGACCTAAGCTTATTGGTTACTTTAATGCAAAACAATCCTTTCTGTTCGTAGGAAACACTGAGTTAAGTAAGATCTTTTTCTGATGATTGTGGAGTTGTTTGTTTGTTATTTGTTTTGAGGTTGTCCTTTTTTATGCAACGTGTTGAGGTAAAGGCAAAGAGTTCATAGTCACATCATCTGCACACCCGCTGGCTTTACTCCTGGCCTTTCCCATGTCTATAGTTACCATGGCTGTTCCTGGTTCTGCTCTGAGGCGCCTCCGCTGTCCTACAGATTGCAGATGTCCTATATGGTTCTCCCCTTCCAGTGATATAATTGGACCCATTGCTCATCTGTCAGAACTAAAGTGGAAGCAGACAACGGGCCATCTGCTCAGCTTTCCAAGCTCTTCCTCAGCATGAGGCCCTACCTCTCTGTTCATCATCACCATGGTAAGGCTTTCCCATGGCAACAGGGAACAGTATGGTCTTGGAAATGCCCACTTAGCTGCCTGAGTGACACTCTGAATCAGCATCGTCTCTTCATTGGTTAGAGGAGCCATTCTCACTAAGTTCTGAAAATGAAGAACCAAGGCAGATGCTTGGTTTCTTCCTGGAGGTGCTTTCTTTGGGTTCTTTTAATGCATGTCATGGCTCATATGTCCTCTACAGATTGCTGAGACCACTTGACCAAGTGTGAAAAATAATGAGGATCATTCTAAGTCAAATGAAGTGTTGAAACGCATTGTAAGAGGACCTCAAAGACAGTAAATGTCTCATTACCTCTGACACTGTATAACAGGGTGTGCTTTATCTATTCACTTCTACAGAAATGCTCATGTTAGGATTTTCTGCCCATACTATCTCCATTTACCCATGTACCAAACTTCCCTCTACTATGTAGTCTGTGTATCAAAAAATATCCTGGCTAGCTGACACGGTAGCCAAGGGTTAGACCTCTTGTTTATTGCCAGTGAGGCCCTGAGTTTGTTCTCCAAATGTCATTGTGTACATGTAAGTATATATAAATATTCACACACATTTGTGTATACACATATGTATATAGACAAGCCAAAGAAATAAAAATGATGTTTTGACCAGTGAGACAGATTGGTGAGGTAAAGCATTTTTCATTCAAGCCTGCACACCCAAATTTAATATTTAATCCTCAGTACCCATGTAAAGATGGTATAGAGAACCAGCTATCTTCTGACCTCCACACATGTACTGTGGCAATCTCATGCTCATGCAAACACACATGCTCGATGATGATGGTGATGATGATGATGATGGTGATGATGGTGATGACGGTGATGATGACAACCATAATAAATAAAATCTTAAATATTTATAGATTTAATGGTGTTTAGATGTCTTTCAGCAATGTCTTCAAGGCATCTCTGTCAAGTCAGCCATGAGACCATAGAGCGGCATCAGCTGCTGCTCAGAGAACCCTTTCCTCCCACAGCCAAGAGATGAAAAGCATGTGTGTTTTCTCTTCTCCTTTTGTAACAAGTGAAACATGGCTGAGTCTGAATTCCCTTCCTCCTCCTGAAGAGAATCTGGCTGATCTCTAAGTCTTTGAAGCATCCTTCGAGATGTAACAGCAACCAGGTGATTCTGATTGGAAAACGACCCCCAATTTTAATCATGTGGTGCGTGTTAACAAGTAATGTGCACTTACTATTCATCCGGGGCTATCCTAATGCCTTCCCTACACTGCTGAAGCTCATGTTATAATTTCTTCAAGTAGTTTCTGATATCTCATCTGTATCCGAGTAAATGATACTGAAAGACACTTATTTATCCCAAGCCACAGCATTACCTGATTAGTAAAGGTCAAATTCAAATCCATGCCTGTGTGACTCTGCCAGTCATTTTCATAGACTCATTTCGTGTTGAATATTCCTCTACTATCCACTTAGGTGATATATTTCCAGAGATAACATTATTCAGTGTGATGTTTTGAATAGCTTTGGCCCCCATAGAATGTTTGACCTATAGGAAGGCCACTATTAGGAGGTGCAGCCTTGTTGAAGGAAGTGTGTCACTTGGGGGCTGGGCTTTGAGGCCTCCTCTGCGCATGCTACACCCAGTGTGGCACACAGCCTCCTTCTGCTGCCTGTGGAGTAAGATGTAGAGCTCTCAGCTCTTTCTCCAGCACCATGTCTGCCTGCACGCTGCCACGCTTCCACCATGATGATAATGGACTAAACCCCTGAACTGTAAGCCAGCCCCAAGGAAATGTTTTCCTTAATAAGAGTTGGTGTGGTCATGGTGTCTCCACAGCAATGAAACCCTAACTAAGGCTCTTAGTAACAGCGTAAAAGGATTGTGTTCTATCTACCAAGATATTCTCCTTTTGACTCCCCTTGCTTCTGTGGCTCTCAGGCTTTCTAGTCCGGTTTCTTTCCAGCCTCAAGCTTTTCTGTCTGCCCCAACCAACTGTTGCCAGCCAGGCAGCAGCACTCCTTCCCACACCACTATGATGCCGTCAACAAGAAATACTTAAAATGCAAAAATCCTGATGCCTGCACAGCTCTCTACCATGACCCACTGCCCATGAGAATGGCTAATATTGTATGCTCACAGGTTACAATTTATCCTTAGTAAAACAATTTGACATGTTAGATCAATATATTAAGATCTAAATAAAAATAGTCCTTCCTACCAGAGAAACAGTCCATACATGCACCGAGTCTCCAACCAAAGAGGGAAAAGACCGAGTCAAGAAAAGTGTACATTTTTAAAATTTTCCTTAAAGTAATTGGTGCTTTTTATTTATTTTTTTAACTCAGAGTTTATATGTGTATTTTCACATATATGTCAATTTTGTATTTAAAAAAAATATGTGTTATAACCTGGAGCAGGTCTACAATAGCACAATAGTTAGGAAAGGCAGTGGTTTAGAAATTAAGCAAATCATTTCCGTGCATTGAAAGTACTGTTTTACAACTCTGAGATTCCATCTTACACCCATCAGAATGGCTAAGATCAAAAACTCAAGTGACACCACATGCTGGCGAGGATGTGGGGAGAGAGGAACACTCCTTCATTGCTGGTGGGAATGCAAACTAGTACAGCCACTTTGAAAATCTATCTGGTGCTATCTCAGAAAAATGGGAATAGGGCTTCCTCAAGACCCAGCTATCCCACTCCTTGGAATATACCCAGAAGATACTCCAGCACACAACAAGAACATTTGCTCAACTATGTTCATAGCAGCCTTATTCATAATAGCCAGAACATGGAAACAGCCTAAGTGTCCCTCAGTAGAAGAGTGGATAAAGAAACTGTGGTACATATACACTATGGAATACTACTCAGCTATTAAAAACAAGGAATTCCCGAAATTTGTGGATAAATGGATTGAGCTAGAATCATAATGAGTGAGTTAACCCAGAAGCAGAAAGACTCAAATGGTATATACTCACTTATATCTGCATACTAGCCCAAGGGGCATGTCCCACAAAAGCCTTCACTTACTAGGAAACTGGGACAGAGGGGAAGGCATCCTATTGGGACTCTAAATGAGAGACGCATGGGAGAATAGCAAAATAAAAGGATCCAGAGGGCCCTAGAAACCTACAAGTAGAACAATATGATAGGCAGATTTGGGCCCAGGGGTCCCGCTCAAACTAAGGCACCAGCCAAGGACAATACAGGAGGTAAACTTTAAACCCCTTCCCAGATCTAGCCAATGGTCAGAATATTCTCCACAGTTGAGTGGAGAGTGTGATATGACTTTCTCACGTACTCTGGTGCCTCACATTTGACCATGTCCCCTGGAGGGGGAGACCTGGTGGCACTCAGAGGAAGGACAGCAGGTTACCAAGAAGAGACTTGACACCCTATGAGCATATACAGGGGGAGGTAATCCCCCTCAGGAACAGTCATAGGGGAGGGGCATAATGGGAAAATAGGAGGGAGGGAAGAATGGGAGGATACAAGGGATGGGATAAACATTGAGATGTAACAAGAATAAATTAATAAAAAAATAAAAATAAAAAAAAATAAAAAAAAAAAAAAAAAAAAAAAAAAAAAAAAAGAAAGTACTGTTTTAGACATGTACTTGGGGGAGATGCTGTAGGTCTTTGTTTAGGGCGTTAACTTCCAGATATCCTTCAGCTGTGTTAGTGGTAAACTATCATGCTGACAATTCACCACCTCAGTGTAATCAGAGTGGACTTTGCTGAATCCCAGACTCTGCTGGTCTCCTCCTCCTCAAGGTTTGTCAGGTTGACAGTTGCACTGTTAGTCCCATTTGTAGCATCTCTCCAGTAAGGTTTCTCCTTTCCTGTCAGCAGTCTTAAAAGATTCATCTGAGTAAATACTTAAAATGCATCTTGTTACTTAGAAGCTTCCTTGAGGCCTTCAAGGCCACCCAGGAGTTCAGAGCTTTGCCGGAAGAGTGCACAGAACTGGAAAAAAAAAAAAAAAACCAAAACCAAAAACAAACCAACCTGTTTCATTCATGTTGATAGTTCCTTACCATGAAAGGGTACAGTTGAAAATCAGCAAAGGCAAAAGGTACATAGAGAAGGACCCACTGAAGCCATGAATTACTCTCCTGGTACTCTCTCTCCATCACTCAGTCATGAAACAGAACTTACGTCTTCCCTAAAGGGTGCATGATGAAAGATAAAAAAAAAAAAAAAATTGTTTCAGTCGTGAAAGCTAACACGAGCCTGTGCTCTTGGGTTCTTACTTGGGATCGGGTGCATAGGCTTGAGTTTGTGTGTGTCTGACCCTAACTGCTTGTTCTCCAGAGGTCAGAGTACTACAGCATGCCTCAGGAACCCAAGCAAGCAAAAGCAGGCATGCATCAGAACTCATAGTGTGAGAACAAATGGTCTGATAGAGACAAAGTTCCCGGGTATACAAATACACCTACACCCTTATGGAGTAGGGCAGGCCAAGGGCTCTGAGCTTATCAGCTAGGACCAGTCCAGTCTTTGTCGTGTGCATGGACCAGGTACCTCAGCCTCTTGAATTAACTCTTTACTACACGGAAGCCTATTAAACAAAAACAGCATTAGCTTAAACATCTCTGGTTGGCTTTATGCTGCCTATCTTTATTAATTCAAAGGCCTGGAAAACAGCTCAGTGGGTAAGAGAACTTGTTATGCAAGTGCAAGGACCTGAGTTCAAATCCTCAACATCCTCTTTAAAAAAAAAAAAAAAAACAGGCATGGCTGCACATGCTTGTAATCCTAGAATTAGGGGTGACAATATGCTGGCTAGCCAGCCTAGTCAAAAGAGTGAGCTTCTGTTTCAACAAAGAGACTCTGTCTGGAGAATTCAATCGGCCAATGACAGACACTTCTAGAAGCTCTAGGTAGAGATAATTAAAACATGCTAGGCCTAGAACTTTAACAATACCCTTCTCAAAGCCTTCTTAGTGACACAGAGCAAGAGGCACTGTTGACTTGTAGAAAACATGGAAGCATTTCTTGTAGATAAATCTCATTGTTCTATAACCAAAGATAGTTTTATCTGCTTTGGGCACACGGTAAAATTAGTGAGCCTCGACTTGTATGAGCAGTCTGTTCCATGTCAACATGTTTGATTTGATAGAATTTGTGTAGGGGACCCAGCAGGACCCAACAAAAAGAGCTCAGTACTGTGGTTCTGGATCAGCCCCTTGAAAGAAATCCTTAATGGTACTAAGATAAAAAATTTAAAACAAAACATTTATTATCAAGCCTCAAATAAATACTACAGCAAATATTAGCTGTGCTCAGGAAACATCTTCTATGGCAAAGACCATTGTACAACCGAGTGCGGAGTATCTTCCATCGAATACTGTATAGAACTAAAAACAGAATGGCCACGAGGGCACTCTTTTACCCATCATAAAGTCAGTTACTTGAATATATGTGCTAAGTTGGGGACCTTCTATACCAGGACATAAATGGATTCCTTGTTCCTCGGGAGTCCAGAATCTAAGTAGAGAGAAAAAAATATGCACAACTAAGAAAAATACCATCTCACAATTAAACCCCTTCCAACAGCTCTGTGTGGAGAGGGGTCCCTCTCACTGTTTTATAAGTCAAGGTGGCAAGTGGGGTGGAGTTACAGTAGTCACTGTAACCCAGAAAGTTAGAGAGCACAGAAAAGGGTGCACCGTGAGGGAGCATATGAGGAAGGAAAAAACATATTGGCAGACCTTACACCAGATGGAGAAAATGAAAGAACCACTAAGTGTGGAAAATATTCTGTCAAAAATGCAATCCCTCAGTTTTAGTCTTATCCTACTGGGGTTGGGGGGTGAGACTCACATCAAGACATTTGGTGGCATAGAAGTTTCCAGAAATACAGAGTGAGCTATACTCACGGATATCTCTTATATGTACTTTGACAACATCAGTAAAAGAAATATGTTCCTCTCAGAAGAGCCCTAATCTGTTGACACCCTGGCCCCTGACCTGCCAGCCTCCACAGCCTGGGAAAGGTTTTGCTGTCTATGCTACCCAGACCAGCACTTTGTTGTGCAGCTCTAACAAGCTGATATTTGAAGCTACCTTTTAATATTAAAAAAAAAAAAAAAAATAGCAGAATATCAAGATTCAGACACAGAGCCACAGGAAAAAGAACCCTCCCTTGGCTGTTTTCCTACTTAAGAAAATTTCTACTAATAATTTCATTAGTTCCTACATTTACTTACGCTGTGGCAAAATCATAACAGAAGTGTTCTGTGCATTATTAATTCATTTGGTAGAGCTGCCCGGTTGCAGGAAAATGCTTCCTATACTAAAAAGAATGCTTTACTTCTTTTCTGGGAAGACGTGTGGGAAGCACTGCTCCACAACAGGACAAAAGGGTGGACTGAGAGGACAAATAGGTAAGGATGCACAGATGTCATCGGGGAATCAGGATGAAAGATATCTTAGCTAAACGTTGGAGCAAATGAAAAGCCCCAAAACACCAAGGGAGCATCTCCCACCCAGGTCTTCCATTCTATAACACGGGTACTAGTGCACATTTAGAGACTAAATATTCTTCAGTGGTTTTGTGACATGTCAGATATAAAATTTTAATAAAAGTATCACAAATTGATCATTCATCTTAAATTAGGCGATAAATTAACACACTGCGCTGTAGATGTCAGTCAGGTTGCCTGAATTTAAATTCTACCGAAGTGTCTCAGCTGATGTGAAACCTTGACTAAGTTGTCCCACCTTCTTAATTAGACCAGCTTCCTCAGATGTAAAAACTGGTGATATTCCCTAATCTGTGAATTTCTTCAGGTCAGACTAATTTTTAAAATCCTTCGGACAGTAACAGGCCTCGGGACTCACACCAGTAAACCTACCCCCTAAAGAAGCTGAAGCAGGGAGCTCCCATGATGCCTAGGAGTCGGGGCGGGGAGGGGAGGCCAGCTGGGTTTGTTTACTGGTTTCTAGGCGAGCCAAGGGCACATAGCAAGGCCTTGTTTCAAAAGACAGTCCTTAGTATATAGTAGGAACATTCTGTAAATTACATATTGTCATCAACATCAGTGGCCAGGGATTAGTAACCCTTAGCGACAGGAATGGTACTTTCTTTCGGTGGCGGTGGCGGCCCTGTGTCTTTTTTAACATACTGGAGATCTGAGGAGGGCAGATTATGCAGGCCTTTTAAATATTATCTTTAAGATAAAATTAAAAAAAAAAAAAAAGAAAGCAATTGAAGGGAAACTCAGAATGAGATTAAAAAAAAAAAAAAAAAAAGGTAACAGGTGATCAAATAAATGCCCTTACCTGTCCCTCTCTGAAATAACTCATTTTCTTTTTTCTTGTTTTTTAAAATCACTTAGGTTTTTTTTTTCTTCCCAGTTCTTTGCAGTATTTTCAAAAAAGGAGGAAATGACTTCTGATTTTTCAGCTTACAATTCAGTTTCCTTCTGAATGCTTTTCTCCTTTTGGATGATGTTACAAATAACCAAGGCAGTTTTGCTCATTTCAAGCACCAGGCTCCAGGAATTCGCCTTCGTTCATGCGGAGGAATGATTGCCACTCGGCTCAGGGGCTCAACAGGGAAAAGCCATTGATGAGAAGATGATGGGGGCTTCCAAGCCCTACTTAAGTTCAAGCACAGGCAGCCATTTGCTGTGAGCCTGCTGTCCGCTCAAGTACCGAGAGGGTAGCTTCAGAGATGCTGAGAGAAGAAAACGTAGGGCTGAGGGAGCCTTATCAGACAGATTTCTGTGCTTGTCTTACTGTTCGAGTCCTGCAGCCTTCATCCGAGGAGAAGTAGGCAGGGCTGCAGGAAAGATAGCTCCGTCCTTGCTAGAAATAACTTCCTTGTTGTCCACTAAAGTTACAATAACAGCTTAAAGTTGAGAGTATTTCTATATGTCCTATTTAAACAAAATCAAAACTTTACTGGGTGCTATCACATTTATTCCTCTCAATTATCTCCCTTGTTTTGCTATTTTTTAAATTAATTTATTCTTTAAAGTCTTAGTACAAGCATTGGATGCCAAGTATATACCTTGACATTCTCACCAAAAGGTGAAAATATCTTTGATTAAAATTACATTTGCGAGACTGAAGGGGTGACTCAGCAGCTAAGAGTACTTGATGGACCCAGGCTCAGTTAGCACCCGTATAACACACACAGGGATCCAATGCCCTCTTCTGGCCTCCACTGACACTGTGGACACATGGTGCACATACAGGCAGGGGAAAACACCCACACACAGAAATAAAAAAAAATATTTTGTATAAATACATTTAGGGGTTAGATATTTACTTCGTTCTATTCTTTCAACATCTAGTTTCTCACCCTTTTCCCTCCCACGAACCCCTTTTGTCTCCGCAGACAGGTTTACTTATACCAAATATAGACAATACAGCTATGTGCATGATTTATATATCTTCATAAAATCTAGGATCCACAAATGAGAGAGGGTATGTCCTACGTGAAAGTTCAGTAACTATTCAAAGGTGATATAAACACTAAAGAACAGAACCAAGAAGTGTGTGTGTGTGTGTGTGTGTGTGTGTGTGTGTGTGTGTGTGTGTAAATGTCCACATGAATGCACATATGCATGGGGGTTTACATGTACCTTGTGTCTGAGACAAGCTCTCTCACTAACCTTAGAGATCACTGCCTGGGCTCCAGTGGCCAGCAAGCTCTAGGGAGCCACCTGTCGCTGTCCTTGCCTTCCCCAGCACGTGAAGCTCTTATGTAGTTGCTGAGGAATCTGAAGTCAGGTCTCTGTGTTTGCACAGCAAGCACTTTACCAATTGAGCCATCCCTCTATCCCTAAGAGCCAAAAACTAAGAGTCAATTCATCCAGAGTCTACGCTCGCTCTGAAACTCGATACTGCTCTGCCCTCCCCTTCCTGGCCTGCCTAGCATCCTGCTCTAAGCTGTTAGTCCTCTGTCCTGCAAACAGTCTTCCATCTAAAGCCCTGTCATATCCTTGCTTTCTATTGAACCCTTAGACCTGGTTTTTTGAGATGTTCTACTTTGCCTTTGGCCGGGGCGAGGGCAGCAATTCTGAGTGAACGTGTATTGTTGACACGAGTGCAGCCATATCAAGGATCCAAACAACCTGAGACCCATGGGAATGTCAAGGCCTCCCCTGGGCCAGCCTCAGGAGAGTTGCAAAGCCTTCTCCTATTCCAAGTACAAATGCGGAGAGTGTGTACAGAAAGTGTCAACCACAACATCTTTCTTCTTGATTCCTGCAGGCTGAGACTGCTTCCCTACAGAGTTCAGCTGTATACAATTAACCCACCCTGAGTTTCCTCGGTGTTGGTGAGCCTCTACCAGAGCACACGACTCACCTGGCCCCAGCTTTTCTGGGTAGGCATCTGTTGCTTCTTCATGCCTTGTCACCCTGGCCAAGTCAATCCCGAAGCTGTTCAGGTCATGGTAGTCCCTCCAAAGTCATTTTGCAAATACTCTGGGCTCTAACCAAGCCACATTTGGTATTCTCTGAAATAAGCTATGTCTCCTTGTGCCCCGAATCATCTCCACTTACCAAGCAACCATCTCCACCAGAAACAGCTTCAGCAATGATAAGCAATGGCTAGCAGCCAGTGAGTCCTTACTGTATACTATCTTTGTGGGCAACTTTCCCCTCACAGGGTGGGTAGTATTATTATTTCAGTTCCATAAGTGTTGAAATGGGAATTCGGGCATAGCAGGTGCATAGTCCTAAAGCCATGAGTGGACTGAAGAGGGTACGAATGCAGTTGGCTAAAGCCAATGCCTGAGTTCCCAGCTACTATGCACTGGTGAGCGAAGTCTTGCCCAGGCTCTCAAGTTTTCCAGCATCGTGTGCACATCACTTTGCTTAGCCTTCTGCATCTCCTAGAAAAATTATCCATCAGCCTCTGCTTCCTAGAGGTCCCACAGGGTGCCTCTGTGGCAGAAATTACTCCACTCTGTTTCATTTTGGCTGTGTCTCTGGCCCATCAGATTCACTCTGCTTGAGGCTGTGGCGTTCATCTTTGTGTCCCCCATGAGGCCACTGCCATATCGGAAGCTCAGCAGGAGCTCCCTTGATGTGTGCTGAATTCGCTGACTGACTGTTTATTGAACTCCCACAGAAGGAATCTTGCCCCTGCCCACAGCTCCCTGCTGTAGCTGTTCTTGTCCTTTTTTTTTAGTTCACACCCCCCTTTGAGAATCTGATGGGAGTCATGCGTCTTTACAACAGAAAAACAATGCAGCCACCAATAAAAGTCTCCATCCTTCTTTACATGGCTCAGATTCTAGGTTCAGAGTCTAATTGGTTTCATTTCAATTACTAGTGAATTGAATGGCTTTTTATACTTGAAATCTTTTTGTTTCCAAGTTACAAAAGTCTAATTCTTGATACTTTGTATAGAAGGGAAGTTTGCTTTATTTTTGTTGAGAACAAAGAAATCAGAAAACAGTGAAAACAAAAAAAAAAAAAAAAAAAAAAAAAAAAAAAAAAAAGAAAAAGAAAAAAGAAAATACAACTAAGGCCAGGTCTCTCTGAAACAAAGGAACCAGATACTCAGATGCTACCAGGACAAGGTCCTCTCTGCAGCTCTGGTCTTTGAAAGCAGCCTCCTTCCCAGAGTGGAGAGTAGGCTGGCTGAGGGTCCCTCCTCTACCCATAATTTAAATAACAAAATAAAATAAATAATTTCCCTTGAAAATTCTGATTAGCTAACGTGAGCGATATGTGGACTACACACTGCTTATGGACACATGGACGATGACAACAACTTTGGCTGTTGGAAGTAAACCTCCAAGGAAAGGGAATGTCTTCCCAGAAGTGAGCCATAGAAGGATAGCTTGCTACTCTCATGCATATATTCACATGCTGTCCCCTAGGCAGACTGCATACAAATCTCTCCCTCTCTCCATGTAGTTTTCTCTGCTTCTTTTCATCACCATCAGACTTGGCTGCTCTGTATTGCATCTTCTCAGTTCCCAACTCTTTCATTTTTAACAGACTAGGCAGCCAGTCTCCCTGGGAGAAGACTAAGTTAGTATGATCACCTATAGTAACAATAAGCCAAAATTAGTTTATATAATAAAGGGAGCTCTACCTTTTATATTTCATGTGCTGGACCTAAAAGCTACTGACTTTTAGAGGTAGGGGAGCCCCATACCATCATCCATCTGATCCCTTGTAAATAGCTGAGGAAACGGAGGACTCAAAGTCAGCAGGACAGCATAGCAAATTAGAACCAAGGCCCAGGATGGAGCTCAAAGGTGGAAAAGCTCCCAATCCTCATAGTCTTGCCTGATGTACCAAGAGAAAAGTTTGGCTTGTGACAAGCCCAGTGGTGTTTACCAGTACTCCATATGGGCTGGTTCTTCTTGTGGACAAGTCTGCATTTCAATATTGTGCATTCAAATATGGGGAAATTGACATTATAGAAGGTATATGCTGCAGGTGTTATGAACATGGGCTTCAGAGCCCGGCTTCTTATAGTCATATATAAAGCCCCCTACTTCTAGTGTTGACTGTATTGTGGTTTCTGTTACTCCATTATTGACAGACAGGCCCCAGACACTTGGTGATTGCCTCAATGCATTGGTTTTGGAAGAATAAAGTGAGTCATAAAATCACTACGAACAATGTCTGATGCAGAGTAAGTTAAAAAAAAATTGCAAAAGACGAGACTATCTTTAGGGAAAGGACAATAAATTTAAGTCATTTTCTAGAAGCCAGGTAATTCAAACTATGAACCCATGCACACAATCAAGGTTTAACCCACGTGAGCTCTTCTCGAAAAAGCCCCCTCAGTTGGCTCTGTCACCCATATTCACCTGTTGTCACTGAGATGATCATGCCCAAGGGCAGCAGGACCACAAATTACAGTAATGGCTATGAGGAAATTCACCAGCTCTAGACAGAGCCTCCAGCTTTTGTTCTGTGGAGTCAACTGGCCAGAGATGCACAATTTATTTGGACTATTTTTAATAAAACTGTAGTTTTTAGCATGCTAATTGAAAAAAGACACTTTCTTTCTGACCTTTGAAAGGGTAAGGAGAAATAGGGGAAATTGGATTTAAGATAAAATTTGTTTTGAACTAAAGGTTATCCCATTTTTATGTCCTTTGTTGAAGTGCAAAATGCTTTTTTGTACAATTGTTAAATTATTCACCACTCCACATCTTTCTGGGGTGCCATTGTACAGCCAAATAGATGTCTCTATACAGAATAGAGAATAAGTCAGCCCTGAGTCACTTCAGGAAACAAACACTTTTTAAATAATAGCACATCACCATTATTTGACATCTATTAAACATCAAGAGATGGCCGAGAGTATCTATTATTTGGTGAGACTTCCAAGGAACATTGAATATATACTAAGCCCAGTTTTGAGACAATTGTTGATGTAGACTTGATGCGATAGCATAGAAACTGGCTGGGAATAAAGGGCTGTGGGCAGAGAGGAAGAGAACAGTGACATCATAGCCCAGCAAGAACAGTGATGTCATAGCCCAGCAGGCGCTGTGCTGGCCCTGCATGTGCTGTCCATGGTTTCTTTCATCTTAAGCATCTTTCCTCTTAAAGGATGAGAAAACTGAGGCCCGAATGACTAAGAATTTGCTTGTTCCATGTGCCTAGAGGAGATCCCCTCAGGAACACCACTCATCTCCCTGAGGCAATTTCAACCCCTAGCTTCATCTTGCCCCCTACAGAGCCATTCATCTGTGGAAAACACTGTGACCTTTCCACTCCAAATCAGATTTTCATATTGCCTGGAAACACACAGGACACCCTCGTGTTCCCCTGCTGTCTTCAGCTCAAAACAATTATGTAAGCCCCAAATGTTCAAACACAGGCAAATTGAAATGAAAATGGGTAGGTGACTTGTCATTAATTTTTGCCACCTGTTTCTGGTACTAGTAGAATTACAGCAATTTCTTATATCAGAAAAGTTATTTTCTAATAAAGTGAGTCAGACCTTCCTCGCTCATCTCTCCAGGGGCCACAGATGCCTGCGGTTATTATGTTGAGGCTTTGATATCTGTATGTTGCTCCGCGTTTACAAGCTTACCCAAAATGATTAAAACCGAAGGCAAAATCTTCTGCCAGAGGTGATGAGCAGGAAACCAGAAGCCAGTGGGAGATGTTTACACAGCCATACTCCAGCATACTGGGTCTCACTTTTTTAGAAGAATAATCTGTAACACACACATTATGATTAACTAACCACCAGCTCCGTTTAACATCAGCCTAATTTAGGCTTGACCTAGCTCCAAGGAGTAATAAACTTAACAGAAAAGATTGTGCTCCGTGCATAGTGCAGGACACCTGCATTGTAAGCAGACAACACAGGCACTCAAAGGATGTGGCAAGAAGAATCTGCCTTTTCGCTATCTTTCTAGCAAAAGGCAGGCATCCTCCTGCCTGGAATTTCCTGACTGGAGAACCAAGCCTACTTAGGCGTTGTCCCTACTGGCAGCACTGACCTTTCAAATGCCAGACCTGGAGGCAGTAAGCATGATGTCATCAGTAACTATAAGGGCATGCTGTTGGTGATTAGTAGAGAGACCCTAGCATCCCCAAGATGGCACTCTGGTGGTCAAAAGTGAGAGAGAGGAAGACAGAAGTGAACCAATTAGAGTACGCCAGTTTTACTAACTTGTTGGTAGAGTTCAAATGAAGAGATTGGAGGACCTGTGAGATAGTTCAGCAGGTAAGACGTTTGCTGCTCAAGCCAGCTATCTTGTTCCATCCCTGATGTCTTTGGTACAACCAATTCAGATGTGTACAGTGGCACACGGACTCATGCACTTGAGCACAAATATCACACGCACAAAGTGATGATTATGATGGTGGTAGTGGCGATCAAATACACACATGATGTGATGATGATAATAAAGTAAATATTTTTAAAAATTGAATACAATTAAATGTGAGATTAGGGCTGAGGAAATGGCTTCGTATTGCAAAGTGTTTGCTATGCAAACACAAAAAGCTGAGTTCAGAGCCCCCAGAACCGATGTAAAAGCCGGACACAGCAGCACGCATCTGTGATTGCAGCATTCCTATAGCAAGATGTAAAGCAGAGACAGGAGTGTCCCTAGGAGTTCACCTGCCAGCTATGCAGCAGTGAAGAAGAGACCCTGTCTCAAATAGGGTGGGGGTGAGAATCTGTACCCATGGTGCTCCCCTGACTGCCACATGTTCCCTGTGGCATACATACAATTACACACACACACACACACACACATACTCCCACCCCAATACACCCAGACACACCCAGACACACCCAGACACCCACACCCACATACACACACACATGCACGCACACACACGCATACACACAGAGAAAGTGAGACAGAGACAGATAGACAGAGAGACAGACAGAGAGAGATTTTAAAAGATGAGACTAGCAACCAACAGTGTGGTTACCCATACACAAGTAAGGTACTAATTTGTAAAAAAAAAAAAAAAAATCAATAAAACTGTCTATAAAATATTACATCAATAAAATTCCTCTCCCCTTGGCATCTTGTGACAAAAAATAAATAATTTTTCCTATGAAACAAAGTGCTGTTACGGCATTCTATTTATCTGTAAACACAGAGTGACATTTGTAATTTATTGTGAAATTCTTCCTGTTTTGTCTTAACAGTTCTGATCTCAGTTGTTTAACTCTACTTAAAAGCACTGAATAAACTATGTTATAGTTCTTCAAAGCCTCCTGGAAACCGTGCTTTCTGTTTGTACTGAAGGATTTTGCTGAGGAGTTCAGAGCCTGAGCCTTGTAGCTGACAAAGCTCTGCCACTCCCATGTCATGACTACCACCTTCAGACCACTGCTCATGCCAAACCCAGCTTTCATCCCATGAATACTCAGACACTTGAGCCAGGGGGTGGGGGTCGGTCCTAGGCTGAGACACCATCAACCTATCTGATTCTTTGTTGTCAGAGTGCGTTAGACAGAAGTGTTTGAATTGTTCATCTGCCTCTGGGTTCTGAATGCCGGGGATCTGGTGTTTGATTGTGTGTTGCTGGGTACGATCACAAGACTCTTCCAACATTGTAATGGCAAAGTAGATCTATGTGAGAGGAGAGGTGGCTTCCTGCTGGCAAATGCCTCCTTAGCTTTGATAAAAAGGTGTGGAAGACATCACAAGACACCTCGAATTGCCAAGGAAAGCAGAGGCTCGTAGAAGCCTTGGCTTTCTAAGGAGCCTGAAAGATAATGTCATTCAATATCCAATCTAATTTACCTCTTTCTGTTTGCAAATGAAGAAATCTAAAGCTGGGAGGAGAAGTCAATATTCCTGGCTACTGATCTCTTAGGTAGACAGCATGAAGACCAGAATCTGACCCCAGCTGGTGGTTAGCTGGCCTCATTTCAAGTAGATCTTCGACCTTTGGGCCCGGAACATGCCAGTATGAAGTTGCAGAAACCCTGCCAATTAAAGGGGTAATGATTGTGTGTACCTGGCACATGGTCCATTCTCATTCCAGCGTTGTAGGAAACTGGCGAGTCATCAATCTTAGATGGTGTCGGCTGCAGCCTCTTATTGTTGAGATGTATACAGCTTACCTGAAATAACAAACATTAAGCACAGACGTGGACCTAGGAGGTTTTCAAGTGAGGGCAAACACAGGTCGTCATGAGTGTATGACAAATACATAACAAAAGAAGCAATCTCTTCAGGCCCTAGGTGACTCCTTATAGGCTTCCTAGCTTTTCATTTTGAGCTAGAGTTTCTTTCCTCACTTGAAAACCTCCCAGATGCACATCTGTGCTTCCAATACCAGCACTGAGAATGTGGACACAGGCAGATCCCTGAGGCTTGCTGACCGGCCGGCCTAACCAACTTGGTGAGATGCCAAGACCCAGAGGGAGGACCAGTCTCAGAAAACAAAGCAGACAGGGACTCAGGGACAACATGATTGCCCTACGACCTCCATACATACACACTTATGTGAGCAATATGTTCCCCTGGACAGGAACACACACACACACACACACACACACACACACACACACACACACACACACACACACACACACACACATAGAAAGACAGGGGGGTAAGGGAGAGAAGAAGAGATGGAGAGAAGGAGGGAGGGACGGAGGGAGGGAGGGAGGAGCGGAGGGAGAGAGGGAGGGAGGGAGGCACACACATGCAGAATTATTCAGTCATTGAATGGTGTCATAGATTTTAAAATAGTTTTATGTGTATGGTGTATGCATGCTGTAGAAGTGCATGTTTGTGAGTACTGCCATCAGGTGCCATGGAACGTGTGGATGTCACAAGCATTGGTTCTCTCCATGTTTGGGATAGGACTCTTGTTTACCATCAGGTTAGCTGGTCCATAGCTTCTGGGGATTCTCCTGTCTTCATCTTTCATATTGCTGTAGAACTGATGAGGTTATACACATGTGCTACTTGCCTGGCTTTAACTTGGTTCTGGGGGTCTGAACTTGGGCACATTTGCACACCACATGCTTTTTCCATGGAGCCATCTCTCCAGCCCATAGGGAAGTTTTCCCTGTAGTCAACCAGAACCTACTTAAGCATAAAAGATGTCTTAGTTAGGGTTTATATTGCTGTGCTAAAACATCATGACCAAAACCAACTTGATTCAGAATACGTTTGTTGCAACTTAACATTTAGTTCCACACTGCAGTTCAACACTAAAGAAGTCAGGGCAGGGACTGAGAGGCAGGAGCTGATGCAGAGGCTGTGGAGGAGTGCTACTTGTGGGGGCTGTTTTGTCAATTACGACTCCCTCTTCCTAAGTGACCCTGGCTTGTGGCAGGTAGACATTAATCTAGCCAGCACAGAAGGTATCCCATAGTGCAAATTAAGGGGTGGGGGCTGCAGGAACTCCTGTCATCTGAGAACCACATTCTGCTCCTGACAGAACTCAGGCCCTGGTTTGGAAAGCTTGGGGTGGTTCTTCGTTAATATAGGAGTCCCTAACTTCCACTGGCTGAATCTCAAGGCAGAGCCGAGTGGAAGGATACGAAGGTGCTGTGATCAGGGTGTGCAAGGAGATGAGGGAAAATAAAGCATAGCTAGCACATTAACTACCTGTTTCTGTCAGTTACCACGCTAAGAGCTTTGCACATGTCATCTACTCTAAGCCTGATGAGAGAGGCTTGCGAAGTGGACATTAGCTCCATTTTCTTTCCCTCTCTCCCTCCCCCTCCCTTCCCTCCATCCTTCCTTCCTTCTTTTCTTTCCTTTTTTAGGGGGAGGGTGGTTCAGGATCTATCTGTATCTACCTATATCTATATCTACCAATCTCTCTCTCTCTCTCTCTCTCTCTCTCTCTCTCTCTCTCTCTCTCTCTCTCTCTCTCTCTCTCTCTCCTCTTCTCTCCCTCTCCCTCTCCCTCTCTCTCTCCCTCTCCTCCTCTCTCTCTCTCTCTCTCTCTCTCTCTCTCTCTCTCTCTCTCTCTCTCTCTCTCTCATCTCTATCTATGTGTATATCCCTGGCTGTCTTTGAGATGGCAATGTAGACCACCACCATGCCCAGGTAACTCTATTTTCTGACCAAGGAAAGTAAGAGTCGTGGACATTAACTAAGTCACACAAGGCCGCAGAGCTAATTAGTAGCACGGTGATGTTTCAGAGATAGTTAACTGCTCATAAAAACTAGGCACCCAATGTGAAAGTTACAGCTACTATGGAAACAATACCTTCATTCTTCAAAAAATTAAAAATAGGATTACCATGTGGCTCAACAAAGCACATTCTGGCTAGATACTCAGATGAAATAAAATGTAAACTTAAATGTTTGTACGCCTACATTGTTAATAACATTGTAAAAACCAAAATATGAGAGCAAACCAAGTGTCCACTAACAGAATGAGTAATAAAACCTCCCCCTGTCAAGTGTATTCATGTATGTAATGCGTTATTTGTATATGTACATACTCAATATTATCTACCCTAAAAAATCAGAGGCTCTGATACATGCTACAATATGAAGGAAATGTAAAGATATTAGACTAACTTAAATATGCTTATCCTGGAATATATCCTGGGTGTGGGAGTAGAGTGGTGGTGCTCCCTATGGAATGGGGCTGGGTGAGTATGGAATAACTTGTATGAGTAAAGATTTCTATTTTGAGAACACAAAATAAGCTACAGCGATGAATGTTGGTGGTTGCTGCACACCTATGTAAGTTCGCTTACTGTATCAAAGTATTAGTACCTACAAATGGTAAAAACAATACATTTTATTTGGATTTTATCATGATTTAGGATGTACTGGCCCATCAAGCTATTACAAGTTATAATATATGTCAACTGCTACTACAAAATACCCAGGACTCAATTATTTATAAGCAACAGGAGTCTTTTGGTAAGCATTCTGGTGACTAGAACAAAACAAGATGAAGGCACAGCAAAATCCAGGATCCGAGGAGCTCGGTTACCTATTGATGGCACTTTATTGCTGTCTCTTCACACGGTGCTGGAGTCAGTCGCTCCCAGTCTGTTTTGTAGGGCACCAATTCCATTTATAAGAATAGAGCTTTCACTACTTGGCCACTTCTAAAAAGCCACACATCCTAATACTATCACAAAAGTTATGTTATTTTCCAACATGTGGTTTTGAGGGAATTCCAACATTCTAAGGACAGCAGTGGAGAATGGATGACCAGCTAATGACTACATTTCCCAGGTCGCCTTGCTCCTTGTAGGGCCATGGGACTGATTCTTAATGTCACCACATGGTACAGAATCATATAGGAATTATGAAAAGAGAAATGTAATTTATTATTAGGCACTGTAGTTTGGAAGTTTACTATCCAAAGGATACAAATAGATTTATTTCCTCTCACAGCTAACCTAAGAAAACAGAAGGGAGACTTGAAGACTGAAAGTGAAGACAAGGCTAGGAAACACCACTAGAAAGACCTAAAATCAATGAGATAGCCCTGGAAGCTCACAACCACCATCATACATGAAAGCTGCATATTGAACTGGCGAAAAGGACAGTCCATTCTGATATTCTAATCTTGTTCAACAAAATGACTACAATGAGCTACTATGCAGGACTTTTAACTTAGGGTGAAAAAACTAAAACTTAGCTTCTTAATTGCAAAGGAGAAAGAGGGTGGTGTGATGGTCCCACCAAGGAACTCAGTGTTCATAAGTGGACAGTGCCAGCAATCATTAATGAGACCAGAAAACTGGGCTCTCAGGGAGCTTTTCAGCTATACTTCATGGCCATATTCCTCAGATATGCAGAATTTTAGCTTATTTATAAGAATAGTTAGGCCACAAGGAATTTGAGAGCACAAAACATTTCATGAACACTGAATTCCACATTATAAGAAGCTGACATACATGACACATCCTCCCACCCCACCCCGGAGTATTTATACTTGACCGAAAGCTAGGGAGCAAGGACACATTGTCGACAGCACAGCTTCTGCCCACTGAGTAGCGTGTTCACTGGTGTGTACACTACTTACCTTTCCAGAGTGCTTGTGGTTTTAACATAAAATAACAAGTGGAGCCTTTAAGTATGGTAGGATCAGGAGAGTAACTGATTTTAAAGAAAAGAGACAAGACATGGGAAAATGCTACAAGAGGCCCTAGAAGATCTAGTGTGTCTTTTTCATGCTTGACCCCAAATGGTCCTTGGGAAGAAAGCTGGAAGGGCAGAGGAGTATGCGGTGCCATGGAAGGACACGCAGACTCAGCAGTCTTCAGAGATGGAAACTATGAAATGCATGACGCTCTGCAGAGCTGCTCACCCTGGAATGCGGTGCATGGAGAAGTAGGTTAGAGATGGAGGCTCCCACAGCAACACACTAAGTTTTCTCAGTGGTTCAGTGTAATAAACGGAGGTCTAATATAAAACTAAGATTTGATGGCAAATTAAATTAACATTTGCCCCAGAAGCACGTGTTCGTCAGTAGTAGACCCTGGAGTAAAGTAGTCAGTGAGCCGGCACTGAGCCTAGGTGCCCAGATGAGTCACAGCAGAGCGATGTTTCCATCCTGTGTCCTCATCCTCTGTAACGTGAGAATAAAACATCCTGGTGCTAAATCAACTCAAGCCCTGCTCACATAAATACAGGGCAGAAAGACATTGAACAAGCTTGGGTGAATCTACGCTTCAGAGTGGCGTGAAGCTCTTCCCAGTGCCAGTGAAGCAGGATGCCCGAATTCATCCTATCTCTCTGGGTAGAAAATAAACAGAATTTCTAGTTACAGCCCCAGGCTGTTCTTGGTTCTCCTTTATTCTCTCTTCTAGGGAGAACCCAATGACCCTGGGCTAGAGAGTGTTGGAAGAACACTCAAAATTCAGGTGGGTTACATCTACCAATATGGACTTTGTTGAAAAGTAAAACAAATTGATCATCTTAATCTATTTATTTCTTCACTTAAAGTAACAGTTAAATATATTACATGCTACATTTTTAATCATTTTAAAACAATGTAAAAATACAATAATATCCCCCAAGAAGTTTGTTGAAGAAAGTGGTATGTTGTACATTTTGTAAATCTCTTTTGTGCTTGACTTAAAAGAAAACATTTAGAGAGTCAAATCTGCTTAATCTATTAGCACATATCATTTAGTTGAAGGGTATGAAGAAAATATTGTTCTTACAAATATATTACTGGGAAAAATATTTTAATATTTTTTTGAAAATAATATTAAACATACTTAGTTGATTTACCTCAAAATTCATCAAATGGTAGTTACTTCCAAGCTAAATGTGTGTAATCTGAAAATGTGTCCCTGAGGTCACTGTGTTTAATTACATTAAAATTACAAGTATCTTCTGAGCACTGAGTGGGTCACACACCAGGCTGATTCTCAAACATCATGGACTGAACATTTGAAAAAATCTTTGAAATGTGAAGCTCTTCCAGGTGGTGACA
Source organism: Acomys russatus (assembly GCF_903995435.1). Taxonomy (NCBI): domain Eukaryota; kingdom Metazoa; phylum Chordata; class Mammalia; order Rodentia; family Muridae; genus Acomys; species Acomys russatus. The sequence continues at coordinate 43,885,362 of NC_067150.1, read as the reverse complement.
ACATACCATTATCTACCATCAACCATCCCCCTTTAAATATTCCCACCTATCATTTCAAAACTATCATTAAGTAGGACAAAAGAACCATGCTAGTGGCAGATAGGAGTTTTAATTTTAAACTAAAACACTGAACAGTTCATCATTGGTAACAAATAAAGCAAAAATTGTCAGTTATTTTTCCCCAAGACAAAGGTTTACCTTGTTCATTTTGGAAAATAAAGTACCTGCCAAATATCCAAATCTAAATAACTATAATTTACATAGCAGTCATACTTTCAAGTAAAATTTTTTAAAATGTTGCATAATCCTGGGGCTGAAGAGACTGCTTGGCGGTTAAGAGGACTTGTTCTGGCAGAGGACCTGGGTTTGGTGCCCAGCACCCACATGGTGGCTCACTGCCATCAGTAACTCCAGTTCCAGGAGATTTGGCACCCTCTTCTGAGCCCTAGAGACACTATACGCATGTGATAAACATATGCACCTACAAAAATCTTTTTTTAAAAAAATCTAAAAATTTTAAAATGATGCATACTCAGTTCAAGTTTAAATTCAATTAACGCTTCTTTCTTCAATGATGGAATCACTTGGTGTGACTGATTTCTTTTTTGATTTACTCTGTGTCAATCAAAACTTCAAAGTCTCTATGAATTGGACACAGTTGCCTTGGTCCCTGTTACAACATCAGTGTTTTTATTCACCAGTTACCCTACAACATGAGAGCAAGCCAGCCCTGGTGCTCTGTTATTACTAACAGTTTGGGGGATAATACAACCCCAGCAGGGCCATCTTTAATTCCTTGGGCCACATCTTGAGAATTGTCATCCTCGGTAAGTAGTTCTTAAGCCTTGATGCTCATTAAATTCATTCATTGGAAAGATATGTAAAATCCTAACATCCAGTCACATCTTTGGCAAATTTATTTAAAATCTCCTGGTGGAGGGCCCAGGCATCAGTAGTCCTAAAATCCCTTTGGGAATTTCAATATAAAACTAAGTTTGAGAATTATTTCAGTCCGATCCAGTTTCCGGTGAGGCAGTAAATGAAACTTGTATGAGGCCTCTGTTTCCCCAGAAAGCCCCAGAGGCTCAGTTCAGAATAACGTAGAAATATGATGGTATATTCACATAGAATCCCAGAAAGTCATCTGCCATGCCTTCATTCCCAGTGTTTGAAATGAAGGCATCAAATACTGGCTAAAGATTCAAGGCCATTACTGCATCTCTAACTCTGTTCCCTACTAGCTTTGTGATTTGCTGGACATCATGGCTTCCTTCATGTCAAACGCCGATGATGTCATAAGAACAGCCTCTTCCGTGGATGTTGGAAAGAGCTCATAAACAAATGCATGATTCGTGTCAGAATGGCTCCAGGAGCACTGGAGGCTCTGCTCTTGAGACAACCCACCAAAAAGTAACATTAGTTTTTATCTTTTGCTTCAATTATATATTCAGTAATTGTCATATAATAAATATAAATACAATTTATAAAAAATAAAATTTGAGGGGCTGGAGAAATTGCTCAGCAGTTAAGGGCACTACCTGCTCTTGCAGCTGAGCTAAGTTTGGTTCCCAGCACCTACGACAGCTCACAGCCATCTGTAACATCAGTTCCAGGGGATCTGATGCCCCTTTCTAGTCTCAGCACAGCACAGCACACACACACACACACACACACACACACACACACACACACACGCACACGCACACGCACACGCGCACACACACACACACACACACCACATACAGTGTACAGGCATACACATAGGTAAAATATTCATGCACATAAAACAAGTCAACCATTTTTAATTATAAGAGAAGAAAGCTAACGTCTAGTTTTACCACTTAAAACACACGGCTCTTGTAGATTCTGACATATTGAGCTTGCATTCAAAAGGGCGAATCTGAATCCTAACGGCAGTACTTAAAGTATGCAGAAGTTGGTGGTGGACAAACAGCTAAATTAGTAAGGGGGATGGGTGGATAGGGTGCCAAGAATAGGCTAGAAGAACAACAAGGAAAGAGCCAGGCTTTGGGCGATCAGCTAGCCTGGATCCAAAGGTAAGACATATTTCCTGAGTAGATGATGGTAGGGTATTGTGAGGAGGGCTGATAAGGGATAGGAAACAGTAAGAGCTTGGTGAAGAAAGTTGATTTCAAGTTAGTAAGAAAACATGAAAGGCTACGAGGATGTGGGGAAGCATGTAGTGCGGATTGGAGAAGTAGAGCAAAGGCGAGATCGCTAGGATTTATGACAGGATATAATGAGGTAGCACCTAGGGAGGTGATAGCAAGAAGACTGGAGACCTGAGGAAGGATGAAAGGGTAAATCCTCCAAGAGCTGGTGAACATAGTGTCTGCACTAGTGTGGCCTTCTGTACTCTTCACGGAGCTGGGAAAAGGGACTCAAACGTGAAAATAAAAATAAATAAAAAGAGATGTCCCTGGTAGGTTTGAAGTAAGAAAATAAAAACAGACAAAGGAAGGCATTGCTGCTGGATCCCAGGAGTATCTGCAACATCAAGGAGAGGCAGACGCTGAGGGGATGAGTTCAGAACTGGAGACTTAGATCTGAGATTTGTCAGTACATGAGTAGTCATGGGATCGACGTGAGGAAGACAATCACCCTGGGGAATGTTTGGTAATGACCAAGAAGACAGCACTTGCTGGACCTTCCCAATGGACAAGCTGAGGAAGAGAAGCCTCCCTGATAGAAAAAGATGTGACTCTCCTGAGGGAAAAGGATACCACTCTCCCTGAAGGAAAAGGATACCACTCTCCCTGAGGGAAAAGGATATGATCCTCCCTGGCCTCCCTGAGAGAAAAGGGATGCAATCCTCCCTAAGGAAAAGGATGTCATTCTCTATAAAGGAAAAGGCTGTAGTCCTCCTGGAGGGAAAAGGCTGTGGCTTTCCCTGAGATAAAAAGATACAGTTTTTCCCTGAAGGAAAAGAATGCGATCCTCAGTGAGAAAAAAGGGCACAGTCCCCTCTGAGAGAAAAGGACCATCTCTGATGACATCACACAGTCTTGGGACCTAACCTACCCCTCTCTCCCTTTCTGGTCCTCAACCTCAGCCTTTTTTCTACTCAACCTCAAGCTTTTGAGGTTGTGCTTTGGGGTTGCCCTTCAAAATCCCCCTCACTCTTTTCTCTTCTCTCTGAAATCCCCCCTCACTCTCTTCTCTGCTCAATGGTTCTATTTCCTTCATGCCGGTTTTAACTTGTTCCACTAAGTTAAATCACGAACAAACCCAAAGGTACAGTAACCAGCGGTGTAACGCAGGCATCCACAGCAAGCAGGCTGGTGGCATCTGTGCCTGGCATGCTGTCCTTCCCAGGGTACCCACATCACATTAAGCCCTTCCCATGTGCGTTTGCAAGCCTCCAAGTTGGCATACGCAAACGCAGAGATGAGGAGAACAGAAGGCAGCATGAGGAATATAAAATGTGGCTCCATCCCTATTCCACCCCCTCTTCCAGGAGGAGGAAGGACTGAGGGGGTGGTGAGGCATTTTAGGGCAGATGATTCTTCAGATATAGAAAGCCTGATAGTTCATTGTTCCCACCTGGTGTACAGTATTGTCCTGTTCTCCAGGCAAAGCAGGAAGATTTAAAAAAAAAATCACTGCAAGAATGACTTGACCATCTGTATATGAAGATTCTCAGGTAGAACTATGTATCTATGGGAAGAAATTAAACCACCCAAATATTCATAAATTACAGGATTTGAGAAGTAGACTCTGGCATGCACCAGGGACTCTGGCTGTTGGATTATATTTATTTTTTATTTTTTATTTTTCATTTTATTAATTTATTCTTATTATATCTCAACAGTTGTCCCATCCCTTGTATCCTCCCATTCCTCCCTCCCTCCCTCCCATTTTTCCCCTTACTCCCCTCCCCTATGACTGTGACTGAGGGGGACTTCCTCCCCCTTTATATGCTCATAGGGTATCAAGTCTCTTCTTGGCTACCTGCTGTCCTTACTCTGAGTGCCACCAGGTCTCCCCATTCAAGGGACGTGGTCAAATATGAGGCACCAGAGTACATGTGAAAGTCAGACCCCACTCTCCAATCAACTGTGGAGAATGTTCTGACCATTGGCTAGATCTGGGTAGGGGTTTAAAGTTTACCGCCTGTATTGTCCTTGGCTGGTGCCTTAGTTTGAGCGGGACCCCTGGGTCCAAATCTGCCTATCATAATGTTCTTCTTGTAGGTTTCTAGGACCCTCTGGATCCTTCTACTTTGCTATTCTCCCATGCTTCTTTCATCTAGAGTCCCAGTAGGGTGTCCTCCCCTCTGTCCCAGTTTCCTGGTAAGTGAAAATTTCATGGGACATGCCCCTTGGGCTAGTATGCAGATATAAGTGAGTATATACCATTTGACTCTTTCTGCTTCTGGGTTAACTGACTCATTATGATCATTTCTAGCTCAATCCATTTATCCACAAATTTTGGGAGTTCCTTGTTTTTAATAGCTGAGTAGTATTCCATAGTGTAAATGTACCACAGTTTCTTGGGAAGATTATATTTCTTCAGAGTATGCTTTTGAGACTTGAAGTCTAGAGCCTTACAACTGGAAGATCCAGGTGACAACCTTTGCTTGAGCTCAGAGAGGATGGCATGATCTCTAGTGTTTTGGCAGGTCTAGACGAACTGTGGACAGAAGGGTCAGAGTGGGAGTGGGTCCACATGCAAGCCTGGGCCCAAACAGAAAACTCTGGCTCTGGGAAAGGTAAAAGGATGTAACCGAGTTTAGCCAATAAGAGAGCTGCTACTTTGCAAGCTCAGCCTCTTTCATAGACTCCAACATTGACCAATCAGGACTGCCCTTGTTTAGCTAGCGCATGCGTAGTGTCTAACGCTAACCACACAAGGACTCCTCGTAATTGGAGACCAACACAGCCCCATCACCTTACAGAAGAGGTCTGTTGCTGCCATGACCGTATTGCTTTTTGCACAGTACTAAGCAAGATTGCCTTTTTTTTCTACTCTGGGTCTTAATGCCTCAGTGAACCACAAACTTTAGGAACAAGATAGACACAAAGGTACTGACTGTACAACCATCGCTGTGCTTGGGTGGCCTTTGGACTTTTTCATTGACCAGCTTCTTTTATAGATGCTTCTAATCTGTCTTTATGGTTCAGAGCACTGCCTGTGAGAGATCACAGTCTTCCCTTGGTTGTGCAGCTCGGACTGAACGGATTCTTTTCCCAACTCCGTCCCCACTGGCGTTAAGTCTCAGGCACTGTATTAGAAAGCCCGCTGAGTACTGGCATGCATTTATGCATTGGATAAATAAGAACCAACATCATGTATTTTTGTAACACATAGGAGTCTTGTTTACCCTAAGTTCTTATTTAAAAACTTGCATACATTTTGGACATATAGAGGTCCAACAACCTACCTCATGTGCTAATGAAATACCTGTGTGCTTCTTTACTGGATCTCTGCTACCAGATCTATATTTAAATTTGACTAAAGCTTGTGGATGATTACTGCTCCCCCTGGTTCTCACTGAGTTCCTGGCTCCTACTCATAAAGGCTGCGAGCTCAAACTGACACTAAAATTGCCGAGTATTAACATTAGGGAAGGAGCAATTAAGACTGTGGATATACTGGCTTGCTTTTCCATCTCAACCAGATCCTACTGATTTGGAAAAGAACCAAGGGGACCACATATGATGCTGGATACCGAATGCATACATGGAATTCTGGGAATGGAAAGAGATTATGAATGGTTCATTACCTTCTCTCCCCTCAGCTTGGCTTTTCTCCTCAGTAATTCCCAGCATCAATTACTGTGTACCTAGACAGTACTAGAAAGTCACTATTCCAGCTGCTGGAGCTATGAAGGTGAGCATCACCAACCAGGGTCCCTCTCTCTGGAATCTCACCTTCATGATGGGGAAGAGATAAGCAATGCATATAACAGCAAGCACATTAATTCAGAGAGCAGCGGGTGTTGTGAAATGAAGAGGTGGGACATGAGAGAGGGTGAGTTGCACAGGTAGGGTGGGAAGGGAAGGTCTCTTGGAAGAGTTGGCATTTACACTGAGAGCTGAATAAAAAGAAGGACATTGTGGTATTTGAGGAAATGAATTTTCCAATCAAAGATAATGAGAAATTCAAAGGTACTGGTGGGAAATATATTTAGTGAGTTGAGGGAATCAGAAGGATGCCTGCATGCTCTTGTGTGTTGCAACAGAGAACAGTAGAAGATGCAGTGAGCATGATGGGAAGATGTCATCTCACTGGGCGGACATGGAAACCAAAGATACTGATAAGAGTTTATCATTTATCCAGGCACGGTAGCTCACATTTTTAATTTCAGCACTTCAGCGGCAGTAGCATGTGGATCTCTGTAAGTTTGAAGCCAGTCTACTCTACATAGAAAGTTCTAGAACGATATGACTACGTATTAAAGATATCCCATAGCAAAAAAAAAATTTTTTAATAATTTAAAATATAAGGAGCTTGGATTGTATCTCATGGCATATGACTTTGCCAGCATGCACAAGACCCAGGATCCAGCCTCTAGTACCCTAAAGGGAAATGAGTTTGCATTGCAGTCCCATGGAATATGACTCAGGTGATGGACAAAGAGAGCAATGTAACCTGACTTGCATTTTTAAAGATAATTCTAGAGCTGAGTGGAGAATGGAGAGGGAGGAAAAGCTCATCATTTCACACACATTCTTAGTGCCAGGATAAAAACAATAACGTGGAGAAACTTCAACCCCGTCACTTCTCTATGGTCAAAGCTCATCTGAAACCTATGGCGTAGAGTTTGGTCCCATATAGAGGTTCAAAAGGGTAGGAGAAGGTCCTCATGACAATTCCGGAGTGAGAAACTTCTTCCAATGTGTGGATCCGGCACATGATTCTTTTTAAAGTACTCCTATTTTAAACTTACCTGCATTTGAACTCCCACAATTGTCTCAAGCCTCCTTCTTCTCCTCCTCCCCACATCACTCAAACTCTGCTGCATGCTAGAACCATACAGAAATCTGTAGAGGTCAATATTCAGTCTGTGCCATTCTGCCATTAAAGCAAAATCTTGGGCTGGGTCTCAGTACTTTTTTTTATGCTTCCCCCACAGGTAAGCAAGATTGTTACTGGCTCTCAGAAATGGTCGTGGCAAAACATCTGATGGTGATGACAAGTGGCATGGGACCACGAGGCACATGATCTCCCACAGCTGACTCCCTGGACAGCCTGAGGAAAGGCTGTGATGAGCTCTTTGAAGGCACACGGCAAAGCCTGGATGCACACAATCTCTCTCTCTCTCTCTCTCTCTCTCTCTCTCTCTCTCTCTCTCTCTCTCTCTCTCTCACACACACACACACACACACACACACACACACACACACACAGGGCAGTCAGCAGCATCCTGCTCTGCAGTGAGCTGCCCAGATTTGCCAAAGGAAGCCAGAGGACCACTGCCTTCTTAAAGGAATTTTGAAGACCTTGTCAAACTCTAAATAATTAAAAAAAAAAAAAAAAAAAAAACAAAGGATGATTTCATTCCACTAGGATGCCTGTGCAGCAAGCACCATAAAGATAGATGCCACCCCTGCTCTGAGTGCCTGACATCCCACAGAGCCCAAAATGCAAAAGCTAACACATCTTGTCACGCTCTGAAATAAGGGGAGCAGCTTGCCCACTTTCCTGTTTAGCTCTTCTGCATTTGTTATGCTTAACTGCTGTTTTTTTTTTTTTAATAAGGTAAAGAAAGGAGGGAGAGAAGAAGGATGAGATGGCAGGAAAGAGGGAAAGATGGTAAAATTATCTCTGATACAATAAGGGGGCAGAACCTTAGTAAAGTGGAACAATGCCATCAAGTTCTTCATTTTTTGGGGGGGGAGGGTGTCTGGAGTGTTGATTTGTTTTGATTTGTTTCTTCACAACACAGGAAAGAGGACATGGTGCTAGAGAATTAGAAAGTCTCTTTTTATAGACTTTTCCACACACTTAGCACTTAATTACATTCTTTCTTATATAATTTGACATTATTGCAGGTGCAATAATGTTTTCGAATACAGCAAATTTCTCAAGAACATACTTGATTTGCAGCTTCACCAGCGTCTGTTCACAGGTCCACATTGCCTCCGCATCACAGAGCCGCGCTGAACAGCTCAACTAAAACTTGTGATTTTATGTTTGTTTCTTGTCTCCTAAGGTCCACTCTTCATTTTCTCTGTGTGAATAGGACCCTCCAAAGGAAGCAGCGGGTTCAGTACACTCACCCTAGAAATGATGGAATTGTGGCGTCTCTAAAGCAGGCTGTCAAGGAGTCTTAGTAAATAAAACACAGCATTTGTTAAACTTGCTTAGAGGGATGTCCCCAGTGCTGAGACACAGACACCTGCAAGGAACAGATGGACTCTGTACTAGGCAGAGCTTAGTGAGTCAGGCCCCTGAAACATAAGGAACCATAAAGTTGCTAGAATAGAGGTCAAGGATGAATTTCCCCACTCGGGTTTGAGCGCCGATGCACAGTGACTAGCAGGAATAGTTACAGCCCTCAGAAGAGCAAGACAACCTTCAGCAGGCCAAAACAACACGCTTAGCAGCCTGGAGTGGGGCCTGGGGAAAGCAAACACTGCCAGCTCGTGTAGAGAACCATGGTGACAGGATTTGTAAAGGTCTCCAAAGAAAGCCTTAAGTGATGGCTGGCTGGAACATCTGGTGCTGAGGTCTGCCCCGGAACTCCCTGAGATGGCACGAGGCCACCACGGGATCATAGCCTTCCTGACTCTGCACCTGTGAGAAGAGGCAAAACTGAAGGTCTCTCATCCACGGTGAGACTCGCTGCACCTAAAACCCTGAGACTTTGTTGAGGCTTAAAGCTCAAGGCTCAGGTCCCACTGCAGCTGTGAACTCTGAAGCACGGATCACAACGAGCAAAGTAAACCAGAAGAAAATGATAAATATTGTAGCTTTTTTCTAACCTTCACAGAAACACACACACACACACATTATATCACATAGTATCACGTGACAGTACAAGGAGAAGGGAGGATTTTTTCTTAAAACAAGAACAAAGAAGGTGGAACAGGAAGAAATAATAGGAGATGAATATAGTCAAAGTAAACAATACACAGAAATGAAGACATCATTATAAAACTCACTACCTTATACAATAAAAATACAGCAATAATTATTCTACACTGTAATAAAATGTTTAAAATGCTAAAAGGTTTTTGCCCCTAAAATGAGGCCATGAGAAGTCCCTAAATTAGAGTGACTAGAATTTTTCTATGACAGTTCAAGACCTACCTCAGTATTGTAACTTTTCGTAAATGTACGGGTTTTAGCAAGCATTTACAAAACTACCAAAGCTTCTCCACTGCAGTCGTATTTTCTGTTTGGGCTCTGTTGATGATGTCACATGTGCAAGGCAGGGGGTAAAAGTATGGTACCCCGTGGGCATCTGTGACTGGCTCTGTTAATAATCATTTTCCCTTTCTCATTATAGTCTGACATTTCCAAAGCCAAAAGCTGTTCTATAGTCCATTAGCCTCTTGCACTGGGCTGGGACTGAGGTCTAGAACAAAGAGAAAGTAAAAATGGAAAAAGATGTGAGACCCAAAATGGCACAAATAAGGTGAAAAGTTTAATAAGTTCAGCTCCTTCGTCTGCTGACACCTGGAGCTTTAGGGGCCGTTACTCACCCAGAAGGGTCAGATGATCAATGCTGCAACGTGCAAGGAGGGGCCTAGCTTGCCCGGGAAGCTCTGCATGCTCAACATCTGCTGCCTGGGTTTCTAGTTACCAGTCACCAGTTATCACTGAAGTGTTTTCCATAATCAACAGCCACTAAGTTTCAGTGGCATTCAGGAGTGGTGTTAAGTTCACACCCATGGGGCTGATGTGGGCTGGGCTGGGATGAGGAGCACTAAGCAAATGATTGGACATAGTTTTGACCCTAGTATTTCAGCTTCGCTGATGCAAATAAGCCCTACTCAGGGTAAGATTTTTTTTTCATGCCAGGTGTGTGTGTGTGTGTGTGTGTGTGTGTGTGTGTGTGTGTGTGTGTGTGTTATATTTTCAAATTGTCTATCTTAGTTTCAGCAGCAATGTGTCATTAGCAAAAGAAACAGCAGACAGTTTTTTCAGACCCAGACAGCTTCATTCAGGACTTTCTCAAAATTACAGGTTACAAATGCTTTGGGTGGATACATTTTTGTTGTTGTTATTCGTTTTCATCTTCATTCTGACTGACTCTATAGGGAAAAAAAATCAACAGTGATTTCTGGACCTTGCTGTTTTGATTCCTTCCCCGTATTTCTTTATAACCAGAGCAGGTTTGGAAGTGGAATATACAATCTGCGGCTCAGGTCAAGCTGATTCTCAATTTCCTTCTGCGACTTACTCCTTCAGGACAAGTTGCCTGAAGTCATAAAATTGAGTATCCATTTTTCTCATCTGCTGGTCCTGCAATATTACTCTGAGGGGCAGAAGAATGTATGGAAAGCAAGAATCAGCCCAGGGTATATAACATGGCAAAGTGAATGCTTGCTTCACTTCCTTAGTCTGTAGAAGTTTGAGCCCTACCTAAGTCAAGAACATCATACTGAGAAGCCTTACATTTTAACTTGTACACTGCACTCTCTTTGGGACAGGAGCCTCACGGGATAGCAGGACCAAATGTCCCACTGGGCTCTTGTCCCTGGTGGCTTTCCTGTTAGGTGGTGGCCGTCTAGTTTGTGAAGCAGATGTGTTGATAGGCATTTGAAGGTCAGCTCCATATCCTCCCACCCCCCTCATCAGTGTATAGTCTTCAAAATACAGAGGAGACAGACAATCGTGCTGCCCCAGGCAGAAATTAGAGCGTGCTTTATGTAAACACAATTAACAAGTAAGGAGGATGGAGGAGACACATACAGAAGAAAGGCACAGTCTACAGAAGCATGGTACGGGAAGTTTCCTGCATATATTTTCTGAGAAGACTGGAAATAACTGTGCACATGCATAAACATGAAGGTTGGTTTGAACGCAGAAACTCCTAGAGCTCCCACTAACCTTTCCTTTATCCTGTGTTTCTCCTCTCTTGTTAAATTAAATTTGAACTCTACTTTCACTCTTATATTTGGTATCTGTGAGACACACACACACACACACACACACACACACACACACACGCACGCACGCACACGGAAAAAGTACTTTTGGAATCATGAATGAAATATCTAATACTGTGACCTCAGCTCCTGCCTCCCCTCCCACCCACCCCACCCCCCCCCCCACCCCACCCCCATCCCCACCCCCGCCTCCTTTTCAAGATTCTCTTCTCTTCCTCCTCCTCCTGCTCCTCCTCCTTTTCCTGCTCCTGCTTCTACATCACCTTCTGTGGGCGTGTTTCTCTGTCTCTGTTTTTCCTCCCACACACTTCTTCCTTCCCCTCTCCTCCACAGCTTCCCTTCCCTCTCCAGTCTTTCCCAGATGCTGAGAGTCCGTCTTCCTCTCCTTGGTATTTTTCAGTCTTAGTCTGAGTTGTACGCACCCTGTATTTCAGAGCCCTGTCAAGCTGATGTGATATGAATGGTTGTAAAAGATGTGCTCACTTACTGTTCTTTCAAACCCCACATTGGGAACTGGAGAGGTTACTCAGTGGTTCGGAGTACTTGCTGTTCTTGCAGAGGAGAGGGATTCAATTCCTGTTGGCTCTGTTTCTTAACAATTAGACTTTATTATACAACCCGACTATTCTATACAAGAGGGAAAAAAAGGTTAAAGGGAAACAAGAATAAACCTTCTGGTATCTGTTCCACGGGACGAATCCTTAAGTGTCTCTGGCCTGCATGCTGGTCCGGCCTGCATGCTGGTCCTTTCCCCACTGCACATGCGCTTCAGGTCCAAACCTGCAGCCTTTTCCTTTTCTCTCTGCCTGCCTCTCTCTCCAGGGCGCAATCGCTGGACTTGCCTCAGGAGCCCTCCTCCCATCGATGTTTGATTAGAAATACAATAGCGGCCCTGAACTCACTCTGTAGACTAGGTTGGCCTTGAACTCACATAGATCCATGTGCCTCTACCTCCCAAGTGCTGGGATTAAAGGTGTGTGCCATCATATTATGCGTGAGCTACATATGTGGACAAAAGGTTATACTGTGTGATACACTACAGCTTCTATGACAAAACTTTTTGTTTGTCTGTTTGCTTTATTTTACTAGGGGGAAGAGAGGGATTTTGGTGCATGAAATGTAGATCATAGACATACAATAAAAGTATGAAAGAAAGAAAGAAAGAAAGAAAGAAAGAAAGAAAGAAAGAAAGAAAGAAAGATAGATAGATAGACAATAGTTCCATCAGAATCCCTGGTCTGTTTCCTGAATTCTGGACCCAGGATGGCTCTACTCAGTCTATCACAATGTCAATGTCAGTGGCGTAGCCATGGTGTTTCCAAGCAATGGAGCCCAAGGCAAAACCCACCAAGACTGCCTTCACCTGGGATAACGCCTACAATCCTTCCACAAATTCCCAATACTCACTTGGCAACTCACAACTATCTATAATTCCATTTCCAGGCATCCAATGCCTATTTCTGACCTTTTCATAGGTACCAGACATACACATGGTTCACTTCCTTGCATGCAAGTAAAAACACTCATATACATAAAATAAAAGTGAATAAATATTCAAAGAAACTGTAACTTTGCACTTTAGCAAGCAGTTGCATAAGTGTAAGGGTTGAAGTAACCCTTCTGGATCGGCTCCCACTACAGAAGCCCAACCAGTGTCTGAAGAGTAGTTTCCTGTGTGTACATGCTGGTATCTGTTTTATAACAAAAATTATAACCATACATGGGATGCTTTTCTCTCTGGGTGCATTTTGTTCCTTTGCCAAATGTGATTGGCATCATAATAAAAGCTTGTCACCATGTCTTCTCCTCCTGGGTTTAGATCTAATTTGATTCCCAGTGCACTTTCAGAGCTATGGTTCCCAGAAGCAAGCAGAGCAGTCAGGTACAAAAACTGATAGCTGAGTGTCAGCTCAGTTCACCAAGGTTCAATGCCAAGAACTAAAGGGCATTCACAGTGATGCCCAATTCCTAGTCCCATGGAAGAGCTCAGTGCAGTCACTCACTGTCTCAGAGAAGCAGGGAGCAGGCAAAAGGAAGCATGCATGAATGTGGAAGGCGCTTAATCCCTCAGGAGTCGCAGAATCAGGCATGAGACCCAGTCTGCTTAAGCCTTTGAGAAAACCAGGAGAGCAATGTAGACTCTGCTATGTGCAGGGAAGAATCCAGTGAATGAATCTACTCTGGATGAAGAGGAAAAGTTGTGAACTAGATGGAAATTTGTAACTCCTACTATGCTTGCCATTGACAGAGAACGTACCTTAAACAGTGGCATGTCCAAAATGTACTTAATGCATAATTTTATTTAAACATAACCAGAAAGCAGGATAGGAAAACTTCAGACTTCTGGAGAATCCTGAAAAAAAAAAAAAAAACAAGACTAAGAGTTTTATGCTAAAAATTAAAGAAAAACATTTTTATCAATTTATAGTAAACCATTAGATAAACAGATGACAATCTTTGGGACAAATACATATGCATTACAGCAAATTATTCATCATTGACTATGTCAATACTGGGCTAAGCAGTGTACTTGTGTTAATTCTTTTAGTCATCATAAGTCTAATATATATATATATATACATATATATATATACTATATTATATATACATATAGTTTCATGACAGATACACATAAACACACATATATGTGTATGTATATTATATATATAATCTATGTAATTTCTCTAAGATTATATTGTCAGTAAATAGATCTACAACTTTCACCAATTATATTCTGTTTTCCTGGCTCTAGGCTCTGATCACTGTAACATACCAACTCCTGTTTGTTCTTTTCTCATCCTACCTGGATCTTCTCCACTGGATGTAACTGTTTTTTTACTCCCATCAACAAATATTATCCTTTACCTAACTGTGACCGCTAATAGGAGCCATGAACTAAATCTTCAGTTATAACCTAAACTCCTTTTCTCCTAAGACACATTTTGTCAGCATATAAAGCCAGAGTGAGTACCTAACACTCCTTTAACAAACTTATCCACACTTCAGATCAGATCAAACTCTCTTGATGCCAAATGCTTAATGCAAAATTATATAGCTCAGCTTTGTGTCATCATATCAGCTTGCATTTCTGTAACACCTGTCATCTCAGTGGATCCCAAAGCAAATCGCAAGTGTGGACCAATGTACATCTATATATAGGTGTTGCTTTCCGCCCCTCCTCATCCCCCCGGGACACAGTTTCTTAGGCTCTTGAAGAATTTTCTGACAGTTCTAAAGAGGATTTTTTTTAAAAAGAAGAAGAAAAGGAGCTGTGTTCTATATCTATTTTAAGCAGAATAAAATTGAACCTAGGGAATAGTATGTTTCTATGCAGAATTCTCAATGCCTTGGAGGTTAAATGTAGCATTTAACATTACAGTCTGGAGATGAAAACAGGTTTTTCTTTGAAATGTAACACTGAGCCAACAACCTCTCCATTTTTGATATATTGAACATCAAACGCTTAATTTCTTAATAAGCCTCATGTCTCTCTACGTACTCCTCTTGAATAAGGAGGTTTTCATCATATCCTTAAAAGAAATCTTCCCAGTCACGGCACTCATAACGGTTCTTATTACAAATAACTCCATACCCACCACACACCAACTGTCTCCTCATCTGGATGCCAGGATGGATTTAAGAGCAGGAATCTGGGAGATGAACAGAGGAACACCAAGGAAGAATGAGTTCTTCCTGGAAAATAGAAAGTTTCCAGTGGAGGAGCTAGCACGGATTTTCTAACAATCATGGTGTTGAGTAAAGTTCCCTGTAGGTTTCTTCCTTTTCTTCATGTTCCATGAGGGAACCATCCTCTCACTCCTGACTCTTTCCTGAGGCATTTGCAGTGTAGGCAGTCAGGGTGAAACAGAAACAATGCCGCCCTTCTAGGCAAAGAGCAAACTTAATTTTCCAGTTTAGTAATGGCAATGACAAAAAGTAGCTATGCTTGTCACCCATCATGAGAATCAAGTGCCCCAACCTGGGGTTCCGAGGCCATTATGTAAGAGATGGCTTACACTGCACGCAAGTGAAATGGGATTATCTGGGGAGAACGCTCAGGCAGAGGGAGAATCTAATGAACGAAACTGACAGAGTTTAGCCTGTGCATCTGAGGAACCCCTTCCAAACAGCCTTGGGTCTAGAAAGCAACCCTGCCCCCCCCACCCCCCCACCCCACACATATATATCTGGACACATATAGATAGTTGTAACATTCCCTGTAGTCATGTAGTGGTGTGATAAAGTCAGTTGTTGGATAGAAAAGAGGGGAAAGGAAATTATATGGCCTTTTTTTTTTTTTTTTTTTAGTAATGTGGCTTGTCAGGGGTATTAATTAGAGAGCTCTGAAGGCACTGCTTGGTTTCTTTTGTTGCTCTGTTTTGTTAATGCAGCTGGGAAATAACTGGGCATATAGCAATGACCAGATGGAGATGGAAAGACTGATTTTGTTTGAGGCAAATAATAATCAAAATATATTCTATGACCGGTAAGAAGCAAAGGACTAAGAAAAAGCCTCTTGCCAAGTGTGTCTAGCTAATAAAAAACAATAAAGGGATAGGGACTCAGGCTTGCATTTCTTTTTTCTTGACCATCACTCTTTGGTATTGTTTTTGTTCCAGTTTTCTATAATAGTGAGTAAAAAAAAAAGAAGAGACTAAATGGTTTTGTGATAATTATATTGCCCAAAGTAGACTCCAGTAGTAAAACACAAGCCACTTTTCAAAGAACATGCTTTGAAAGCATAAATATAATTAAGGGGGGAAACACACAAGACTTATCGAGCAAGGGTCACTATATTTTAACAGTAGTATTTTGCAGTCTGATGGTGGAGATGAGCTCAGCCAAACTTGGCAGTAGACTCAGGCCTCTTTGCCTATTACAATTTCCCAACACATGAGTCCTCCAGGAAGCTGACAATTTTTGGTTAGTTATTCTGCTTTTTTTTTCCCATCCCTTTCCATTACGGCACTTACATTAGTTTAAAAGCCTGCTTCCCCAGCTTCCCTCTAATTGAAATCAGGAGACCTCTACTAGGGAACAGAGAGTGAATGTGGCACACAGAGTCGGCTCTAAGTCTGAAGCCTCTGTGAAGTATCAGACACCCTGGAGGTTGGTTTTGTTCTGATTCACTTTGCTTATCATTTAGATTTGAATTCAGCCAACATTCATCGTGTGCAAATTGGGGGTCCACAAACTAAGCTGAGCTGTGTTCAGTGTGGGTTATGAAGTTGTATCTTAATAAATGGATAATGAACAACAATTTAAAAAAAAAGATTAAAAACAAAGAATGTTACATAAGGGAGAATGAGCTCTATTCATTTATTCTGACAACTGTGATGGAGTTTTAATTACAAAAATACTTACCAGTACACACATGAACTTGGTGTTGTGCGTCATGTAAAATTAATGGAATAATTGTAATGAAAGCTCTTGCTGTGACAGCTGGCAGCTCAAGTTTTGTCATTTTGCAGAAAATGAAATTGTCAGGCTTATATTTGTATAAGCATGTTTGTGTGTGTGCACATATGTGTAATACTGTAAGATCCTTTTCTGGCAACCGAAACTGAGATGAGCTTTGGCCTCTGTACTTAGGACCCTAATTATTTAGCAGCGGTTTCTACCTCTATCTCTGAAGTACTCTCCTCACTGTCATCCCCTGAAGGATATTCAGTTTGGGGTATTCACTCAAATACAACTGCTGCTGCAGCAGAAGTCAGGGTCTGAGATGGTGATATTAACAGAGATCGGAAAGCAGAAAAGCCAGTGTCACCGGATAGCTAAACCAACAGCTTACAACCAAAGACTGGTGTTCAAAGCATCTTCTACGCACCAACGAGAAAGGGTAGCCTGCATGAAGACAGAAAGACTAAAACTCTCCAGATTAAGGAATGAAACACAACATTAAGAGGTGATCCTCCAACCCTGGGAACTAACCAAATCAAGTAAGATTTTATGTAAATTTCCCTACTGTATACAGAAAAGTTTTCCAATGGTAAAAGAAGTTTTGAGTTTGTTTTCTGATGAGTTAGTGAATTAAACGGTACTTCTTAAAGTCTGGAGTTGCTTACTGTGACTTTTTCCGGAAACATAAAGAATCTGGATAATTAACACACAAGAATAGACCTAAATCTGGCAAGTTACATTCTTCTTAAATGTAAACACCCGCTCATCCCAATGCAAAGCATCGTATTAGGTACAGTGTACCAGCGCTGAGTGAAAATTTGGTAAAATTGTAGTGATTCTCATATTTGGATCCACATCTAGATTGCACTATAAACATTGATCTTGTTAGCTCATGGTTTTGATTGGGGTTAAGAGTCTTGCTTCTCTACTGTCTGTATTTCTAGAGCAACATCTGTTCAGCAGTTGGAAGCAGAGTCATTACAGATGTGGTACCCTTCCAAATACAATGCTATGTTTCAGTGATCAAATGTTGGAAACAGGGAGGTGGCGGGGGGGGGGGGGGGGGGGGGAGAGATTTGCACATGATCAACAGATTATCATGCATTCTTCATAGAACCTGCTCCAATTATGGCTCTCACATCATTCTTCCGTATGTGGGAGTTGGCCAGACATGTTTACTGTTACTGATTTCTAACATGCTGCTTTGCCTGTAATAGTTTTAAATTTATGGAAGGCAACTAGTGTCAATAAACAGACATAAGCTATCTGCACATCACTCTATTGCCCACAGATCATTTCTCTAGAATAGAAACCAATCAGGAATGAAACCTTGGCTTCTGCTTCAATGCCAGCATTGACCAGAAGGTTTTTTTTGGGTATACTGGGGGTCGGGGGATAGGGGGCGTTGATTTTCATATTTCAAACTTTGGAGGAAATAAAGCACTATAAAACTCAGTGTCTATCTGGTCACTCACCATTTTTCAAAACCCTCTTACAAACCCCTGGCCTTCCTGAAGCTATTTTTGATGCAATGCTCAGATTTTATTATTTCAACAGGGAAAAGGCAGCATCTTTGCTGGTGCTTTTGCTATTAAAGTTGCTATTTAAGTTGATTTCTCAGAAGTCCCTAAAATGATTGCAAATCAGTATCTCTTCACAAATTGCTTTGGCTTTTTGTTTATTTGATGTTCTCCTCCAACCTATGAGCACCACATTGGCATTCTGCAAAAGTCATTCACAAAACGGAAAAATGGATACGATTTGGGCATTGATTGTCCCAGGAGGGGAGATTTGCAAGATCTTGCTTCCTCTTACACAAAACAAGTGGATAATTTGTAGGCTGCCATCTGCTCTCAATTATACAATAAATAATTAAATATTTGAGGGAACATGTCTTAAATAAAAATGCAAGGATATTTTGTGCTTTGCAGAAATTGTAGCTAAGTTTGATCTAATATAAAAAAGATAATCAGTTGATAGTGGCTGATTCAAGTGTGGCATTGTGGAACAGTTTAAGGTCAGGTCTGGGTTCAACAGTAAAGTGTTTTAATGGAATTCTGCTACTTGCAGCAAACACATCAAAGTCATGTGGGGGCGACTCTAGCTGAGACTTCTATAAGCAGGGCTCATGGAGACTGAAGAAGCCACATTCTATGCAGACAGGACTCTTACTGGAGGGAGGGGAACATGAGCCCATACACAAAAACTTTGACCCAAAATTTACCCTGACTACAAGATGTGCATGGCTAAAGAAAGGGTAGAGATTGAGAGAATTTCTAACCAATGCCTGGTCCAAACTGAGACCCATCTCATGAGAGAGCACCAACTCTCACACTACTAATGACACTCTTCTGCGCTTATAGATGGGAGCCTAGCACAACTGGCTCCCCCCATAGGCTCCACCCAGCACTGGATCAAAACAGATGCTGGAACTCACAGACAAATATTAGGCAGAGTATGAAGAGCCTTGTGGAAGAGTTGGGAATGAAAAAAGGAGCCAGAGGGGACAAGAGTTCCACAAGAAGATCAACAGAACCAACTAACCTGAGCCCCCAGGGGAGAGATATGGGGGGCCTTGTGGAGACTGAAGCACCACCCAAGGACCATCCATGCATGGACTGGACCTAGGCCCACTACACATATATGTCTGATGTGAAGCTTGATCTTCATGTGGGTCCACTAATAAGAGGAGCGGGGCCTGTCTCTGACATGGATTCTGTTGCCTGCTTTTCAATCACATCCTCCTAGTAGGGATGCCTTGCCAGGCCACTGTGGAAGAGGATGCACTTAGTCCTGATGTGACTTCATGTGCTGAGGTGGATTGGTAGTGGGGGGCTCCCTTTTTCTGAGGGGTAGGGAAAGGGACTAGGGGAAGAAGGAGGGAGGGAGGGTGAGAGCAGGAGGAATGGAGGGAGGAGACTATGATTGGGATATAGAGTGAATAAATAAATAAATTAATTAAAAAATAAAAGAATTCACTACTCAGGGTTAGACTATTGTGTAAAATGATAATGGCTTAAGTTAATCAAGAATGGACAGTTTTCTTGCTACCTAAGCAAAGGCAAGAGAAATACAAGTGGCAGTTGTCTTAACACCCAATCCAGTGAAGACTGATTATCAATGTCAATATTGACTGTTACATCCAAGTTTGCCAGTTTGCTACTTAAGCAGGTAGGGAAGTGAGTAAATCCCATAATGCTTATAATGTTTTGACTTTGGAAATAATGGGGCATTGGCTTAGTCAATCAGTTGCATTTGGTCAAAATAATTAAATAATGTCTTCAATAATGTACTATTTTGGGCAAAAGAGAGAGGGCTTACCAGTAAGTGTACTAGCTGCTCTTCCAGATGACCCAAGTTTGGTTCCCAGCATGCATAACGTGTGGCTCATGACCATCTGTAACTCTAGATCCAGGGATCTAATATGCTCTTCTGGTCACCCTGGGTACCCTTGAACGTGTGGCACTTGCACACAAGCACACACAGACACACCGACACACACAGACACACAGACACACACACACACACACACACACACACACACACACACACACATCAAGCTCCAAACAGAAACATCACTGTATGTTTAGTTTGATACTGCATCTCAAGCAAGATATAGAGGAACAAATCCTGAATTTATCTTTCTTTTGTACTTTTCTTGAGAAAGCATGGCACATCTTGGTGACAAGCCTCAAACTTGAGAAGTCTATTATTAATGTATGTAAATATACGTTTCTTTACAATAGTTAATGTTTATTTCCATTGATGCATCCAAGAGTCTTTCCTCACAGCTCTGAAAAGTTTATCTGAAGACTTACCACTCCTACCTTTATCCAGTATGCTGGCCTTCCAACTATGAGTCATGGTGAAATTCCAAAGTGGATGATTTTGCTAGTCTTATTTGTAAACAGTAGGCTTAATTCTTTTTTGAGTGTGTTCTTTCTGATTTTCAAGTACAACATCTTCTATGGACTAAGGTATCAATAAGTTCATTCAACTCCAGAGCCTCCATCAAAAATATACCCAGTCTGATTCTTCACTGAAGCCCTTTTCTCCCCATAACACATCCTGCATCAGAAGTATACAGGATCCCAGGGTACTAGCTAAGTCTAAACACAAATCTTGCGTATTAAAAAAAATCTGACAGGAGCATTCAATTCTAGGAACTCTTTCAAAATCATAATACATGTGTCTTAAAATGTCTAATTTACTATATTTCAGTCCTAATTTATGCTAATCAGAATCATACCTTCATTTTTTAATATCATTAAAATCTTAGTCATTGCATGTGTCATAAATGATTACCCAAAATAAAAGTCATTGTCTCTGGTTAAAATTCTCCTAAAATATCACTTACCAATAGTTTGGTGAATCTACAGTTTTTTGGCTCACTAAGAATGGGTCCCTTAACCAACTAGGTGAAGTATTTATGTGTGTATGTATGTGTGTGTATCTACATGTCTCTATCTTTTCACAATCTTTCTCTGGATAAGATGTAACATGTTCTATTGGGGTTGTACTTATTATTTGTAACCCTGGAGTCTTTGCACCTCTAGTGGCTTCTCCTTCAGATGACTGATTCTATTTATAATGCATGAACATTGCCAGCTTGATTTTCATAGAATATATTATTCTTCATTTCCAAACACCTGAATAGCTCTATGTATTTCTTGGATTAACTAGATACACACTATTTTGCCTTGGCAAACAAGAAGAAAAATGTCCTCCTCTATAGAGACGATGTGTTTTATCTCCCAATGTTACTCCTAATAAGGTGAAAATAACCAGCAAATGAGGGTTTCCTTTCAAGCAGCCAAACAGAATCCCAAAGCTCTTATCTTCACCTGAGACGTAACCATGATTGACTGCTCTCCTGTTTCTGTCAAAGATATGACTGACAGATACAACATCCTGCAGGCAAGTGGTCTACACGTGCTGTTGCACACAGCAATGTTCATACCCTATAGGCAGAGAAGCTTTAGCTGTCACTGGGAACTTAAGGCCATTGCTTCTGCTGCAAAATTAAGTTGAAGTAAGAATGCCACACATTTCTGTGTCATTTCTTGACACAAAAAACAGGAGGCTGATAGGGAAATTCAAAGATGGGACATATCAATCACTCAAATTCATGCAATGCATTGAGAAGCATTCCCTTCTGGAGAGAGCCTGTATATAACTCAGGATGTAAACGAAACTTAAAAGGATCAGACACCTTCCTGAAACTTACAAGACTCAGAAGGCTCCTCACCAAGAGTATATAGGCAATAATATTTGCTAGAGGGAGAAAGCTCTCTGACCAGCAAGATGGCTGCAAGTGATGCTGGAAGCTTCAGAAATGCAACTGTTATGGGTTTCCTTTCAAGCAGCCAAACAGAATCCCAAAGCTCTTATCTTCACCTGAGACGTAACCATGATTGACTGCTCTCCTGTTTCTGTCAAAGATATGACTGACAGATACAACATCCTGCAGGCAAGTGGTCTACACATGCTGTTGCACACAGCAATGTTCATACCCTATAGGCATGGACTATTTGATGACACACCTACCTTTGAATCACTCATGCTCCTGTAAGTAGCCACAATAAATTCACTGGTTCACTAATCTAAATTTGGGTGTTATTATATGATCCAATTCCATGATTTCAGTGTCTATTGGAAATAAAACCACCTGACAGCTTTATTGACTGAAAATAAGATAAAAGGAAGGCATAGATAACTTGGATCCTGGTGCATGCCACGTGGCTAAAGTATCTACTAAGAGCATGGCCTATACGGAAGTCATATATTCACAACTGTTCTAAGAGTTAATCATACAACTGCTCCAGGACCTACTCAGGGCCATACTCCATGTGAGGCACTTCAGGAAACATCACTGGACACCTATCAAGTGATTGGAAAATGAGCTAATACAGTTCTAATATTACAGCAATTCTCTCCTGACTCATCATCCCCTCTGTCTCCACTGGGGTTCTGTGGTACTCCGTGAGAACCCAGGGATCAGATGAGAGAACGCTAGAGCACTAGATAAATATTCTCCTTCCCTTCCGTCTCCTCTCCTAGAGTGTCTTTGAGGTCCAGCTGTATTTACTTTCTTGTGTGGCTCAAAAGCCAGCTAGCTGTACAACCCACAATAACCTATTTTATTCTTGCAGGAAACCTGGGAAGTAGGCATTGGCGTTGTACCCACATGAAAAGGAAAAGTTAAGTGTTTGGCTAGCAAGTTTAATTAAATTCCCACAGTCACACATCTAAAAGGTAGCAAAGCCAGGATTCAATTTCACATTTTTCTAACTCCAAAGATTTACTTGAACGGTCTTCCAACCTATGATCTCATTTTATCCTTATAGCCACTCTGCAACCCACGAGAGAGAAAAAAAGCCAGTCACCTCCATGGAACTATGAGAATCTTCCTCTTGATGCTGCCTCAACTAAGTCCAATTTTCTTTCTATACCTTATTGACACAATAATAATATCTGTGAAGCATTTCAGAGCACATAGTTTCTTAGGCGTGTTTAGCTCAGCCATGCAGAGTATCAAAGCTGAAATGCTTCGTAACCTGTGGTACCTGAGAAGTGATCTTCAATAAGCATTTTTTTTAAACCTTGAGATTGAAAGTAACTGCACTTTTTCCCTAGATAATGTCTACAAACCAATCAAAGTTTGTTTATTTGTTCAGTTAAAAATGAGAATTCCCACGTGTGCTTGTGCTGCTGCAACCAAAGTACCAGACAGAAAAAACTGGGAGGATTTACTCTGACTTATGTTTTCAGTCTGTGGTTGCTTGCCCATGTGCTTGGACAGAATATTATGACTGTGTGTGTGTGTGTGTGTGTGTGTGTGTGTGTGTGTGTGTGTGTGTGTGTGTGTGTGTATACTGGAGGCTTTTCTTCATTTAGCAGACAGAAGATAGAGAAAGGAGTGTCATATAATAAGGTGGGTCTGTGAACTGTGTTGAGAAATTAATAATGCTTGATCTATCATTTTTGTGATAAGATTTATCTAATAAGCTCACAAACTGCGACAGTCGTATGTGGCTTATTTGTAGCCATTTTTTAATTAATCTACCCCTAAACCCACCATACTCCTCCAAAACATAAAGCACTTAAGAGATAATTATTTAGAAATGTTGAAATATACAATAATTCTTAATTAAATATACTCACCATACTATGAAAATCTCTGGAGTAATTTGTTACACGGAAATTGCTGATCAGTGCATATGTTGAACCATCGGGTGGGGATGTAACTGAGTCTCAGGAATACTGAAACCAGGTAGGTATTACAGAGATCCTTTTCATACTGTCTCTGCATTCCTCTGTGGGTACCCATGATTCTTGGTTGTTACCAATGGCAAGAACTCTGTCATTTACTCTAAAAACTCTTACATTTTTCTGTCTTGTAGTCTTAGCCAAGAGGCTTAAACTTCTGGCTTAGGAATCATCTCTGACTGGCTGGAGTCGAGCCATCACCTGTGGACCGATCCACCATGGCTAGAGATGGGAAGGGGAGGCAGGAGTAAGATTCCAGTGCAAGGAATGGATGGCCTCGGTAACCATGTGACTCAAGAAGAGGAGACTATAGTTTCCAGAAGCATGCAGCCTGAACAGACCCTACAGTGCTGAGAACAAGACCATATCCACGTCATATCAAACTTCTAGGAAGTGCTTAGTTTCTGAGAACTTCTCAGAGGCAGCTATGTGAAGTGCGTGAGGAGCATTCCCTTCTGAACATCAGCTCAAAATAGACAACCTTGAGCCTCATTCTAAATGTATGACTTCATACCTCTGAGTGTTGAGATCCTGAATCTGCATTCTGAATCAGATGCTTATAGCTCCATGAAGCTTAATATTAGAAAAAAAAATGTGTGCTTAATAATTGTTGTATTTTCAGCAGAATGGTTTTCTTTCTTCCAAAAATTTTCCCTGAAGATCTCTTATAAAATTGAATCTTGGGATTCTACTTGCCATCGCTCTGCCTTACAAGAAACACTTATTCCCAGAGTACAGAAGAAGTACGTGTGTGAGGGGGGTTTCATCACATTCCTCTTCCTATTTCTTATAGAAGGATGAGGGTGTTTTAGAGTGTGGTTTACGTCAGTACTTACTGAATTATAGCAACGCAGAGGGTGTGTGAGGCTACCACTGCTGTGGCTTTAAATCCATAACATATAAGCTGTCTTTGAAAACCTGTTGTTCTTGTTTTATCGTTATATTTCCTGTACTACCATAAGGCCTCCAGCCATGACAAATTCTCACCTCTGCTCTTCTCCTGAGCCTCCTCTGTTCTTGGCCCCTCCAAATCTCCACTCCTCGAGCACAACAATCCTCTAGGGGCCTGTGTCAGCCGTGCCAGTCTTCTGCTTGAGACCTCCAGGAGATTTATTTTGGGTTTCTAAATGGCATTTGAGGTATTCTCCATAGCAATACGTTGGCCCACTTCCTGTCTCTCTGATCCCATCTCCCACCCTTTTCATTTTCCTGTCTTCTTGGCTATTTCTCATCCATTCCAACGGGCTTTGACCACCAGGACATTTGCATCCTCTCTTTCTGTCCATGTTTCTATGAAATACTTCTTCATACTGTTTAGCTCTCTGCTGTAAGGATGCCTCACCTAAGGGACTTCTTGTTTTCCATAACACACACCCCACCCGACTTCTCGGTTCCCATTTTCCTGCCACTGTATTCTTTTCCTTTGTAGTGCTTCTCAGTAAAGAGCATCCATTCTGTGGAAGGGACTCTGCAAATAGCTCTTGAATGAATGAGTGATTACATAAATGTATGTATTAATAAGGAATGGCCAATTTGCTTTGTTCTACAGAACTCAGAAATTTAACACTCCTTAGAGTACCTAACAGTTTCTAGAAGGCAAATGCTTCTTTCAGGATCAGATCCCAAATGTTCTTGAGAATATGATGACTAGAATATGCAAGTCTTTATTATATGGCAGCAAATCAAATGCCATAGGCCTGTTTCCACTAAGTGTGGTATCCTCCTGCAAGGAAGGAAATGCATAGGAGGCTTGGAATCACATCATGGCTTAGGCAGCTTATAAAACAAAGATGTTCATTCTCAGATCTGTAAGGTAAAGATGAATTATGAAGCACAGCTGTTCAGTGACTCTCATATATATGGGAGCATGTCTGGTCCTTAAGCCTAAATTCACTGTTCTTAGGTCCCCAGCATGTACACACACATCGTGAATAATGCATCAGGCATTAGCCCTTGTGATGACTATTGGGAGGATTTGAAGTATATTCCAGGAAGGACCTAGGGTTTCTGTATTTCTAATTTAATATCTATTGCCTAAAAATAGCTCCTAGCTTTTTAAGGGCAGAGGATGAACTCACTTTGTAATACCCTGGTTCCCAGTGGACAATTATAAATGGTGAAGCCTCGCCATTTGCATGCATTGACTATTCCCTAGTGTGGTATAAATCTAATTAGGCTACAGAACTAATGGGAAGAAAGTGTCACTGTGATGATGCAAACAGCACATTGTGTTCAAGTCTGCCCTTAGATTAAAACGTGTATTTTATAAGGTAATGCCAAGGTAAAACAGATGCACCTAATCGATTGAGTCAGATAGATGTGGTTGACTTCTCAAAAGAGATTGTTGACCCTTATTTTAGTTCAGTGACCCTAGGAAGATATATTTCACCCCAGAGGTTCCCCAGTTCAGGTCCAATTATAGTGGCGTTGCTAACAGTGCTCGGCTCAGTGGCTTGGTGTAGGTGGGTTGGTGTGATCACAGCAACGGCAGCTGATGTGTAATGTCAGAGAGAAATCAGATGAGCAAATCTCTAGTGTAACGTGACAGGGCAATAATGAGGAGGCTGCTATGGCTACAGTATCTATATGTGGCTTCTTAAACACAATGTGCTTGGAGCAACTGCTACTGAACCATAGAAATCTGCTGAATGGCAGGGACATATAGAACATTAAAATATATATATATTCCCTAAAGATCCAGCCTAGAAATTAAAATTTAGTAGATCTAAGCTAGACCCACGAAGCACATATTCTTAGGAAGTTTTGTGTGTGATCTCACACTCGCTGTTGTTGGTTTGTGTGTTTGCTTGAATCTTGGGGGTTGAACACGCAGCCTAATGCACAGCTTCATTAGATACATTTCTGTTGCTATGACAATACACAATGACCCAAAGTGATCTACAGGTCCAGGTGGGGAGTCCATAGTAGTGGAGACATGGCAGCTAGGGGCAGGAGCAGGAAGCTGACAGACCACACAGTCAACTATAAACAGTAAGCAGAGAACTGGGAGTTGGGTAAGGGGCTTTAAACTGCTAAAGCCTGCCCTAGTGGCATTCTTCTCCCAACCACACCTCTAGAGGTCCCACAACCTCCCCAAACACCACCAACTGAGTTGGTGTGTTGAAAGGACATTTCTCTTTCAGGTTGTCACACACACTGACAGACACTCTAGCACTGAGTTTTAATCCCAGCCTACTGAGCAGGCTGGACTTTAAACTTCAAGAAAAAAATATTTTAGAAAGAAAATTTAATCTCCTTGCATTCTGTGCATTGACTATAAAGAGAACATATATAGCTATATTAATGTAAAAAAAATTTACTATCTACTCTACCTTTATCCCTGCACATAATGTAGGTAGGGTAAATTTGGGGTCAAAGTTTTTGTGGATGGGTTGGTGTTCCCCTTCCTCCACTGAGAACCCTGTCTAGTTACAAGGTGTCCTCTTCAGTCTCCATGACCCCCGCTACTAGGAGTCTCAGCTGGCATCACTCCCATATCCTCCCAGAAGCATACCTGTTGTGGTTAAATTAGAAGTAGGGCCTAATAATTATTAACCCTATAGTTATTATTACGGCGGTATTTTCTAACCTGCTAGCAATCAATGAAACACAGACACCTGTTATATTTTAAAATAGCCTTGGTTCACCTGGGCAGGGCAGAATTTAACGCTCTGAACTG
Source organism: Acomys russatus (assembly GCF_903995435.1). Lineage (NCBI taxonomy): Eukaryota > Metazoa > Chordata > Mammalia > Rodentia > Muridae > Acomys > Acomys russatus. The sequence goes on along the minus strand of NC_067150.1, from coordinate 43,857,927 downwards.
CCATCTACGCCTCCATGCCCAAATTCCAAGCCATCTGCTTCTAATAATTTCTATCTGTGCTATTTCTCATCCATAATCCCAAAATGCTGCTGTTGTTCATGTTGGCTATTTGTTTCCATGAGGAACTTCAGCATCCTCTCTCTGGGCCATGTGGCTCTGTTCTGTTCCATGGCAATTCTCCTTGCTCTTCCTCCCAGCTCCTTCTCTTTCCCAAGATTCTCTCAGTCTCCCTAAGCCCATTTGCCTGCCCAGGTGTGTTGGCTTTTTATTGGCCAAATAGAAATAAGTTTTTAGGGAAGGTTTTATAGCAATCTTGGGGCACAAAAACAGCAAGCAGTAATTAGCATCAAAATATGTCAGACCAACCTCCAATGCCTACCTTATCTTAGGTCTCCAGCTTGTCACAGAGATGCCCTCACCCATGGTTTCATTTCTCTCTGTATTCCCTCTGTCCTCCCAACCCCCACTCTCCCCAGGTCTGGTCTCCACCTCATTTTTTTCTGTGCTCCCTCTCTCTGTGCTCCCTCTCTACCTTGTTCCCTCTCTTCAACCACATCTGCTGTCTATTCTATTTCCCCTTCTGAGTGAGATTTAAGCATCCTCCTTTGGGTCCTCCTTGGTACTTATCTTCTTTGGGTCTGTACATTGTAGTATGCTCGCCCTGTACTATATGGCTAAAATCTGCTTATAAGTGAGTACATACCATGTGTGTCTTTCTGGGTCTGGGTTACCTCATTCAGGATGATCATTTCTAGTCCCATCTATTTGCCTGCAAATTTCATGATTTCCTTGTTTTTAATACAGAGTAGTATTCCATTGTATAAATGTACCACAGTTTCTTTGTCCATTCTTCAGTTGAGGGACATCTAGGCTGTTTCCAGATTCTAGCTACCATGAATAAAGCTGCTATGAACATAGTTGAGCAAATGTCCTTGTCATGTGGTAGAGCATCTTTTAGGTATAGATAGAGCAGAGATTGAGAAAATGTTCACCCAATGCCTGACCCACTCTGAGACCCACCGCATGGGAGAGCGAGACAACCCCTGACACTATCGACAATATTCTGCTATCCTCACAGACAGGAGTCTAGCATAGCTGTCCTCTGAGACATTCCACCCAGCACCAGATCAGAATAGATGCTGAGACTCACAGTCAAACATTGGGCCAAATATAGGGAGTCTTGTGGACAGCTGAGAAGGAACAGCAGAAGGACTTGCAAGTGATGGGAGCTCCACAAGAAGACTAACAGATTATTCATAATAGCTAGAACATGGAAACAGCCTAACTGTCCATCAGTAGAAGAATAGATAAAGAAACTGTGGTACATATACACTACGGAATACTACTCAGCTATTAAAAACAAGGAATTCCCGAAATTTGTGGATAAATGGATTGAGCTAGAAATGATCATAATGAGTGAGTTAACCCAGAAGCAGAAAGAATCAAATGGTATATACTCACTTATATCTGCATACTAGCCCAAGGGGCATGTCCCACCTAAGACTTCACTTACCAGGAAACTGGGACAGAGGGGAGGACATCCTATTGGGATTCTAGATGAGAGAAGCATGGGAGAATAGCAAAGTAGAAGGATCCAGAGGGTCCTAGAAACCTACAAGTAGAACATTATGATAGGCAGATTTGGGCCCAGGGGTCCCACTCAAACTAAGACACCAGCCAAGGACAATACAGGCGGTAAACTTTAAGCCCCTACCCAGATCTAGCCAATGGTCTGAACAGTCTCCACAGTTGAGTGGAGAGTGGGATATGACTTTTTCACGTACTCTGGTGCCTCACATTTGACCATGTCCCCTGGAAGGGGAGACCTGGTGGCACTCAGAGGAAGGACAGCAGGTTGTCAAGAAGAGACTTGATACCCTATGAGCATATACAGGGGGAAGTAATCCCCCTCAGAAACAGTCATAGGGGAAGGGAATAATGGGAAAATGGGGGGAGGGAAGAATGGAAGGATACAAGGGATGGGATAAACATTGAGATGTAACAAGAATAAATTAATAAAAAAAATTTAAAATAAAATGAAAAATGAAGAAGAAGAAGAAGAAGAAGAAGAAGAAGAAGAAGAAGAAGAAGAAGAAGAAGAAGAAGAAGAAGAAGAAGACTAACAGAGCCAACTAACCAAGGCCCAGAGAGGATTGCAGAGGCTGAAGCACCAACCATGGACCATGCATGGACTGGACCTGGGCCCCTTACACAGATGTAGCTGATGGGCAGCTCAGGCTTCATGTGGGTCCCTTAGTAAGGGGAGCAGGGGCTGTCTCTGACATGGACTCTGTTGCCTGCTTTTTGATCACTCCCCCTTGGCAGGGATGCCTCACTAGGCCATAGGGTAAGAAATCCAGATGGGACTTGATAAGCTGGGATGGGGGGGGGTCTCTCTTTTTCTAAGGAATAGGAGAGAGAGGATGAGACTGGGAGGAGAGGAGTGAGGGGCTACAATCAGGACGTAAAGTGAATAAATTAATTATAAATTAATTTTAAAAAGATTTACTATAACCCCAAGTTACATAACCCCAAATGATGACCTACTTAAATTGGAAGTTGGGGGGAATGAGAAGGAAAGGACAGGAATATATCAGGGGAAGAATGAAGACTAGGAAGCCAAATGTTAAAGAGAAAAGGAAAAGAAAGAAGGACCAGTAGAGACATATGAAACATATATACACACATGTACGTATGTATGTATGTATGTGTATGTATGTATATATGTATGTATGTATGTATGTATGTATGTATGTGTATGTATATATTTAAGCACCCCTACATATCTGTCCAAGATTCTTAGAATAACTGATTTTAGGGACAAGTCCTGGGAATGTGAAGGGTAGTAACTGTGACTTTTTATTGCAGACACTGCATCCTTACCTTACTAATTGAGATCATGTGAGTGCTCACAAATTAGCAGGAAGAAGATAAACCCCCTCTTGTGTGAAGCAGCACAAGTAAGAGAAAACATACAGAGCCCCAGGTAAGACACTACACCCGGCAGGGAAAGGCAGCAACCCCTTGAGCGATTAGGAAGACAGGTGGACTCCAGTGTCATCTAGCTTACCACCTTATGAATAGCTGTAAAGTAGCATTGCAAGACAGAACTCTCAGTACAATCTAGAAGCTTTGAGGCACACACAGAAGCAGAGGCATGGGCAGTTTTAGAGTGGAGTCTGTCTCCCCAGAGAGCAACTGTGTCCCTGGCAAGGTGCACCTAGAGGGTGCCAGTTACCGCGTGCCTGTGAAGAAAATAGCTGAGGCTTGAGAAACAGTCACTGACTAGAGAAAACCACCCACCTTACTTCTGGTTACCAACGTACTGCAGGTTATAACCAATACAATAAGGTAAAAATCAAATCAAGGGTCGGGGGAGCCAAGCAAGGCAGGAGGACTGCCACTAGTTCAAGGCCAGCAGTGTTACACAACAAAGCCCTATCTCAGGAAAAAAAAAAGAAAAGAAAAGAAAGGGAAGAGAGTGAATGAGACACATCAACAACAAAAAAAGGAGGGAATACAGAAATAGAAAAATAAGGAACAAGGAAGGTGGCATAGGGAGGGAGGCAGTGAAGGAGGGACGAAGGAAGAGAAGGATTCAAATTGGAACACAAGTGGCATTTTAACCCTTTATTCACAAAGAATATACTAGTCTGTGTAGAAAATCCATTGTAATCTATAAATAAGCCACAAAGAGTAGAAACAAATGATTAAAACTACACTTAATAGTGTCAAAATAAGAAATTAAAAATAATACCATAATCAAAAATGTAGCATACAGAAAAATGTTTGTAAAATTACAATGCATTGCTCAAAGTAAAGAAATCTTAAATAAAGGAAGAGATATACTGGGTTCATGGGCTGGAGAAAACAGTTGCTAAATGTGAATTCTTCCACAAAACTGTAATTCAGTATAATCATATTCAAAACTTTAGTAGGTTTTTTTTTTCTTCAAAAGTTCCAAAGAGAGTGTGTCAGTAGTTAAGAGCACATACTCCTTTTACAGAAGAAAGGCATTCAGTTCCCAGCATCCTCCTTGGAAAGTCACATCTGTCTATAACTAGCTCTAGGGACTCAGACATCCTCTTCTGGGTCCATGGGCACCTGAATGTATGTACACAAACCCATACACACAGAAAAGAAAATATATAGACATACACACATACATTTGCACATAGAAAACATACACAGACACATGCATGTGCACATAACTTAAAAATAAAATCTTATTTTTTTACATTACAAACTTACTGGAAAACTCACAGTCCGATGGCCCTGGGCCTGGACTGTTGAAAAGCTTGGGAAAGGTCCTCAGGGTTGATGCCGACATTGACACCACACAGCACAATAGAGCAACACAGGTCCACTTGGTGCACTGCATAACGGTGTACCACAAGAAAGAAGCATAGACTTACATGCATGGAAATGACTTCATAATAAAAAGGAATGAACTACTGATATTTTTCTTGCTTTTATGTCACATATGGTAGGGAGACAGCCTAACTTCCACAGCATGTGTGGAAGTCAGAGGACCGTTCGTAAAAAGGAGCCTTCCACCATGTGGGTCCTAGAGATAAAACTCAGGCCATCAGGGCTTTGTGGCAACCACGTTTACCCACTGAGCCATCTCCCTGATTCACTGAACTGTTGGCATTCACACCCCAGGGAGCCTCAAGATGTTTATGCTACGGGAAAGAAAATGGAGCACTGTGTGTTTTTCATACAGTACTATAAGAAAGACAATCTCATGTGGTGATGACAAGCAAGTCATTGTCTGGCCCTTGTCCTAATCTTCATCCCTGTCTCTGCATGCAATAGCATCCATTTCAGCAATGAGGTCACATAGCAAATCCCCATCATCACTCTACAGGTCACATGACCCACCTCTCCAGCTCTGTGAATGGCCATGCTTCTCCACACTTCTCAGCAACAAGTTCATTTGCACAGCAGGATTTAGGTGGGACCTGTTTCCTAAGGAATTCTCAGCATTCAACAAGATCGTATGTGTTAAGCACTTAGCACCATGCCCAGAATTTAAATATTTTTAAACTACTTATATGGCCTTGCAGCCCTCCCTCAAGTCATCACTTTCAATTAACTTTTCCACTGAAATTGGGATGACCAATTCTAACTCACTGTTTGCTTTCTTCTTAACCATTTGCAGTCGTTTGTTTACCTCCTACTCTTTGTCCACCAGGAGGAGTGTGCACTACCTTTCTTTTGTGTGCATGCTGTTGACCACCCCAGCATCTGCAGTGAGAACTGGCTTGAATCGCCTGAATCATTTAGTATTTGACAAACATATAGTATTTGGAATCCTAATCTGGCTTTCAGATAAAAATTTCCCTTGAGTAATTTAATGCTAAACCCAACACTGGCCAGAGCTCGAATAGATAAATATAAAATTACCCTTGCCAATTCTTATGAAGACATTTGTAAATACACAGTTGGGCCCTGCACAAAGATTGAATATTTAAAATCATTTTGCCTATTACTAATGAATGACAAGCCAGGATGGATGGCATACTGGAAATCAAGAGACTGAGAATAATCTCACTCTGAATTCTGAAATAAGAGAGGGATTTATTTCCTCCCATTTTATTCTGCACAGTCAAGAGATTATTAAGGATTTGAGATAGCAAGGTCTGGACAAAAACTATCAAGGACAACAGAAGCAGGGTGGAGCACCATGTCCCGAGCCTGAGGCCCCCAGCTGGGAGATGAACCACCTAAAGACACTATGAAATCGGCAAAGTCAGGCTCCCACTTTTCTCTCTCTAATATGTTCTACTTTGCTCTGTGTTTTTTTTTTTTTTCCTTACTCCTTACATCTATCCTCCAGAGCATAACAAACTATTCATATTTTTGAGAGAAAAAAAATCTGATACCATCCATTTAAATGCCAGTGTGAACAAGGCTTAATATCTAATTCTGCCTAAGGGAATTTACATTTTAACAAGAAAAACTGTCTATGTGAAGTTTTATTAAACAGCCTCCTTGGCTAGAAGATCTTTTGGGGTAGAGGGGACTCTCTTTCCTTGCCTAAATCACAGTATTTAAATGTGAATATCATATTTCTAAGCTGTACACCAATCTTAAATTTTCCTTTTCACATTGTTTTTTTTTCCTAGAAAATCATGGAAAATTAACATAGATACACCAAATGATAGAGAAAATGAAAAATTAATATTAAATCAACTTAAAGGGTTTTTTCTAATTTGAACACTAAGTCTTTACTGGCAAAAAAAAATAGAGCAAAATATCCACCAGAAGTGAAATAGAAATATATAGATTTTGTTCTACAAAGATGCATGAATTGTGTATTGTCCTTAAGAGAAGTCAGTTGCCCAAAGCAATTTGAAATAGACTTGAATTACGTTTAAACTGAAAAATGTGAAATGACTTCAAATACAGTAAAAATATAAGCAGTCACAAGAAATCATTCTTGGTAGTTGATACCACCAGGAAATATGTGTTTAAAATGCCTGGCATTAAACTCAGCCAAATGAAAGAGAGACTTGAGCCCGAAAGTACTTAGGAACTCACTATGTCATCACTAGGGCTAGGGCCAAGTGTACAGCAGCATCACAAAGGATGCGGGAAGTGCCAGCCCAGCATTCAGTCTGTGCCTTCAGGAGACTTGCTGCTAAGAGATGCTAACAATCAGTAAATGACAAGCAAGCGCCATGAGTTCTACAAGAAAGAAGGGAGGCACAGACTTCTGAGAGAACATAGTAAAAGCTTTTAGGCGCCAATTAGAGCAGTGGTTCTAAACCCATGGGTCACAACCCCCTTGGGGTCACATGTCAGATATTGAACATATCAGATACTTATGTTATGATTCATTACAGTTATGAAGTAACAACAAAAATAATTTAATGGTTGAGGGTCACCTCGACATGAGGAACTTTATTAAAGGGTCACAGCATTAGAAGGTTGAGGATCACTTGAATTAGGGGACCAGGCATGGAGGAAAAAGGTGTGTGTGTGTGTCTGTGTGTGTGTGTGTGTGTGTGTGTGTGTGTATGTAGTGTAGTGTAGTGTAATGTTGTGTCTAGGTGCATGAATGCAGAGACTAGAGGAGGACCTGTGTCTTTAGTGCTTCCACCTTATTTTTGGAGACAGATTATCTCATTGAACCTGAAGCTCACTGTTTCAGCAAGGCTGTCTGGCCAGCAAGCTCTTAGAATCTGCCTGGCTGTTTTGTTAATGCTGGGTACAAGCACCCTTGTGCACGCCTGACCTTTTTACATTTATGCTAGGAATGAGTTCTCTTGCCTTCAGAGGGAGAGTTTTCACCCTCAGAGCTATCTCTCCAAGTGAAAGTAAGAGTTTTAAAGGAGAGCTTAAATCAACCCACAAAGTCTGAGCAAGAGAACTCACAAATAACGTGAATAAATTTCACAGAGCAAGTGCAAGGGCTAAGGTATTCATTGAATGTGAGAGACCATCAACACATGAGGGATAGAGAGATGGCTCAGCAGTTAAAGGCACTTGCTGCTCTTCCAGAGGATTGAAATTCAGTTCCAGCACCCACATAGGGGAGTCACCGTCATCTGCACTCCATCTCCAAGGATGCCAATGCCCTCTTCTGGTATCTGCATCCGGGTGATATACAGAGAGGGGGGAGGAGGGAAAAGGAGGAAGAGGAAGGGAGGGACAGGGAAAGAGATAAAGATAGACAGACAGACAGACAGACAGACAGAAATAATAGGTACAAAAGAATGAGAGTCCCGTTCCTATGCAAGGACTGACAGCAATGGAGCATTCTTACTCCAGCATGAAGATGCATGCTCCTACACCCCATGTGTTGTTTGCTGTTGTTTCTTTTTTTTTTGTTACTTAACTTTCTATGCTTATTTTGTTATTTTGCCTTTAAACTGTTTTAATTCTACAAAATAAGAGGCACCGTTATGACATGCCCATGTGTATGCAGAAATATTTACCGTGCCGACTCGTCTTTGCGCACACTCTCTTTGCCAATTCTTGCTTTCATTTCCTTGCTCAGAGAGCACAGCCTGTGCCTAGATCCTGATCCACACTGACTTCTTCTCTAGAAGTTTCTAAGTTGGCCATCTCTGGCTTTTGTCCGGGATAAAAAATGGTGGTCACATTTTAGCCTTCCACGTTTCATTTCCTTTGTGGCGTTCACTTATTTCATTTATCAGTAACCAAAATTATTTTACTCGTTGATGTATTTCTTTGGTTTTGTTTATCCATGTGATTGTTCAAGTTGCTTGTTTGTTGCTTGTTTATTTGTTTTAAAGCCTATTTAATAAATGCCATCTAATAAATATTTGCTGACTAATGCTTTCATAGAATGCTAAGACTCAAAGAAAGAACAAGACTATGCCAGTGAATTAACTAAATATGCTAGGTTGGCAGAAGGGCCCGTGGGACATACAAGGTCACAATGGACATTGAAGGGGGGATCAACTATTTCACTAGACCATATTTTTAAGGTGTGCTGTTCAGAGTTTCCTTCTACACAAATGTATAAAATGTTTATATTTGCATTGGGTCTTGAATAGGCTGCAAGCTGGCATTCTTGAACTTATAAATTAAATTTTTAAATTGGCATTGGATTGGTTCTAAAGTATCAATTCATTAACAGAAGTCAAGGTTGGGTTTTTGGTTTGTTTTGGTTTGTTTGTTTGTTTGTTTGTTTGTTTGGGACCACACATGTCCTCACCCTGAGGTATGGCTCTTTTACATCTGATGAGCTTGTTTATCCCTTTCCTGTGTGTACGTTTTAGGAGCTCAATCTGCACTGACTCAACCAGCTCCTCGAGACAGAATAAAATTCTTGCAGCATCAGCTGTCCCTTCTGATAATGCCAAGACAAAGCTCGTGTTCTCACCACGTCTGGGATAATTCCTCAGTCTAGAGAATGACAGGCCGGATTGAATTAGCTGTGGCTCTTTCATTACTAATTAGATGGCAAAGCAGACTTGCCTCAGGCTCTCAGGCATAGACTCCAACTCCGCACCCCTAATTACTCTGAGGAGGGAGGGTAGCCCTGGCAGGAGATGTCCTTGCATAGTCTTGAGATCCAGAATGTCACTGTATAGTGAGCTTCTCTCACGAGCAGCAAGGTGGGCTGCGGAGGGTGTCTCAATGGGTAGAGGGCTGGCCTAGAACTCTGCATGGGACCTGGGTCCATCCTCCAGCATGACATAAACAGGCTTAGCAGCACATGCTGTAATCTCGGACTAAGAGCTAGAGGCAGGAGAATCACAAGTGCAAGGTCATCCTTGGCTACATATTGAGTACAAACTCATCAGCCTGGGTGACATAAGACCCTGAAAAATCTGCCTAGGGAAGGAACTCGGTAGACAAACGTTACTGTCTAGCTTACACACAGCCCCGGCTTCAATGCCCAGAAGCTCACTTTGCAAACTGGGAAGGTAAGACCACCGCATTTTTTCTGATTTCATCTATATTCCTAGTGTAACAACACAATGAGTTCCAGTAAATGTTGTTATCCAGAAAATATTTTCAAAATTGAATGTTCCTTTTACAAAGGGAGTTTTTATGCATGTAAGAATTAAGACTGTAGGTGACCTTGACAGATAGAGCAGGCTTTATTTGACCTGAGAGGTGACATCTCAAGATCCAGCTCCACTGTGATTGGGGTACAGGGCCCACCAATACAGTGAGCAGCAAAGGCAGAGAGAATACAGATTATATGCTTCAAGCTGAGGCTTTTGTAGCTAAGGGTGGGGAGTCAGGGAAGGGGTTTTGTTGAGGGACAGAATGAGAAAGTAAGCTGTTTTTACTAGTAAATTGTTTTTGATACTTCATCTGTTGTCTCCTTTTGCAACCCCTGGGTGTCGGGGCTTGAGGTCAGGTCTGTGCAATCTCTGGGAGTCGGGGATGCAATGCCTTTCTTCTGCAGTTCCCGAATAGCTGGCTTCCTGGGACTTTAAGCTCAGTTTAGGATCTTGGCTTTGGGGTTGGGGATGCCAGTCAGGGGAGGCCTTTACTAAAAGTATATTCCCAGATAATGTCCCTAACTCTGCTTCATTGTAACAATTGCCAGTGTCTTAAAGAGAGACACACTTATCCAACATTTAAGAGGATACAAGCCAGGAGACACGACTAACAACAGAAGCCAAGATACTGCTTCAAAATTATTCCAACAAAGTAAAAAGAGTGGTTCCACCTAGCAGGATAATGCTCAGCAACGACGCCTGCCAGTTCTCATGTGGAATAATAAAGACACGAGTGAGAGGCAGAGAAATTGAGTAGTAATAGTTCCTGTGAAAACATCTAGGTGTTATTCTTTTTCATAAACTCATGGCAATTCGTGCATTGGCTGAAGCTTAAATGCATAAAAATCAGCAGCACACTAGGAGGTTTAAACACAAGTGCTCAACGGAATTCACAGGGTAAGGCAAACAACACTATTGAACGGTGGGACTGCACTGGCAAGATTTGTGCAGCCTTCCTTGCTGTATTTTAAGACATCATCCAAGAAAGGAGGCCAGAGCAGTTCAACCCTTATCATTCATATATACCAGGGCTTGACAGTGGGCGTGTACAGCCAGCTCCAAGGTCATGCCAATATTGGAAGCACGCAAGGAGCTTTAGAGGGGAACCAGTGCCGATTTTAAGCCCCCACTGCAAGGTCTTGTGGCCCCCAAGAGTCCAGGCTTATCCTTGGTGAAAAAAACTGGATTAGTTAGCATGGAAGGAGACTCGCTGGGTGGACACGTTTTACTCTTCCTTCAACTCAGGAGTAGCTGCCCCCATTGCAACAACACTGGAATCCCTGTCACTGAAGGCAAATGTAAAACTGGAAGGAGTGTCAAGAGGAAGATTTGAACTAAGTATAGCAAAGCAGGTCCTGTCAGGCAAAACTGTTTAGTCAGGGGCAAGCTTCCTCGTCACCTCAGACATGTCCCTGCCTCGATGCAAATAAGTAGGAGGTGGTAAGTGACCAGTTGGACACGCAGAAAAAAAAAAAAGTTTCCTATGGGGAAAAATGACAGAGTTGATGAAATTTAGATTTCTTTCAATTCTGAGATGCTGTGAATCTGCACCTCATCTGTCCCTAATAGTTTTCCTTTGGCCTATCGTTCCAGGTCCCTGAACTGAGGTATGAAAACGCCTTGCAAAATATATAGAGCCATATAAAATACAAGTTTATGTGGAGGATTTTATAGCACTCCATTCATTTTCTTTCATTTTTCTATATCTGCTTGTCACCTTACTATGGAAGCTCCTTGCACAGAGACAAGATTCAGCAAAGAAGTGATATTCAATTATGAATAAAAGTCGTATTTCATAGTAATGAGGGTCGTGAAAGTTGTTGAGAAGCTGTGTGTGCTAGCAAGCAACGGTGGCACTGCCAGGATTTAGAAATGCAGAACAGACTCTGACTTTTAGGGTAATTCCATTCCAATCTGCTGCAGACTCTGGTGGATACTCACCTGCCCTAGCAAGGTCCCTTTCCAAGCCAGAGTTGGCGGGGGGTGGGAGGGGTGTAGGCAGATCCTTCGAAGATAGAGTGTTCTTGCTTCCTGTGTCTGTAAATTGATTGCCCGGTTCCCATGTTTCCTAAGCTTTACATTTCAGGGCCATTTTTAGAGTGTTGGCATCCTGGAACACGGAGAAGGCACTTCATTAGACTTATTACAGAAGCCGAATCAGTGTCTCTGTGCCCCAAGGCAGGCCTGCTGCACCGTCTAATTAGTGATGGGAGAACCAAGGCTAATTCAATCTAGACTGTCCGCTTCTGAGACTGAAAGATTGCCCTGGACATCTCAGGAACACAAGCCCGCTCAAAGAATCGGAGTGTCAGAAACTGCCACAAAAAGGCAGAACATCCAGAGCCTGTCTGGTCATCCTCCACCAGCACTTCCAGCTGCAACAGATTCCGTTGGACTGATCATCACAGCAAGAGGACCTCAAAGGAGAAAAGCAGCAGCTGCAAAATAGCCAGCCTTGTTTACCTTAACAGGAGGTGCCAAGCAAACATTCTTCTCCTGGGTCTGAGATTCCATTGCCTTGACCTGGCACTCAGGGAGTAATGCTGCACATTTATATTAGAATGTATAGAAAGTTTAGAAATAAGTTTAGAAATAAATGTGTTTTCCTGACCATATAGGAAGGTATTAACAAGGGGACAATCATCTTATCTTATTGGTGAGAATACAGAATTTCAGAGAATTTCGACATTTTGCTCTGTGTCACAGAGACTCCTTCTGCCTCCAAACTTAATTTTCTTAGCATTAAGGCAAATGTTAAATGCCATGTTTTCTTTGAGAAGTAAAACATACCATTGTGTTATATGTGTGTATTGCTACAAATAAGATGCTTAAATGGCTTTTCTATTAATATTCTTAGTGGAGTTCTGTGGTTCTTTAATGTGTAATCCCTTTAAAAAACATAGAAAATGTTTGTTCTCTATCCATGTTTGCCGAGTACCTGCTGTGTGTGGTGTACTTCCCAAAGTTATGCACACATAGTTATATATTCTTCACCAATCCCCCTGAAATAGCTATTACCAGATCCCCTTTCCCACAAACTCAGTCTTAAGGCTGGCCTTGAACTCACTATACAGCCGATAGTGACCTTGAACCTCTGATTTCTCTACCTCCACCTCTGCAGTCCTGGGATCACTGCCACTAACCTCTCCTCCCATTTTATGTAGTGTTGAGGATGGAACCCGGCACTTTATGCATTCTAGGCAAGCACTGTGTCAACCCAGCTATGTTTCCAGCCATACTAGGTTGATATTTTTAACAAAAGAAATAATTAGGAAAGATTAACATACTGTGAGCATCACCCTTGGCTAGAGGAAAGGCTGCTCGCTCCACTGTGCCATGTCTTTCCTTTAGCATTGAGAGCATCCTTAAATAGTATGACTGATAGTCTTTGGACATACAAGGGAAGCTGAAAAATGTATGAAACTAAAGATGCTTTTGTACAAGATCATTCTTCTATAAAAATATTTATACAGTATTCTTCCTGAATGTGTGCCTACACACCAGACAAGGGCACCAGATCTCATTATAGACGGTTGTGAGCCACCATGTGGTTGCTGGGAATTGAACTCAGGACCTTTGAAAGAACTGACAGTCCTCTTAACCTCTAAGGCAACTCTCCATCCCCCTTCTATAAAAATATAAAATTATCTTTTTCACATAGCTTAATGCCTATATCTTGAGGGTATCACTGTTTCATTGTCATTGTTTAAAAGTGGCTATTCAGGATAGAGTGAGTATTGAGGTAGACGATGAGTTTCTCTATAAGGCCTTTGGGGTTGAGGACCAAGAATTATCAGGAGTCTTGTATTGTCTTCCTGCTCTGTGTCTAGCATAGTAAAACCATGATGAGATTTGAATGATGTAATTAGAAAGAAAATTACTGATGTGACAATTACTTTTCCTTTTGGGGTTACAGAAATCACACATCCAAAGGGAATCATTGGTGTTGGGCAAAACAATCGCTTGAGGATTATTCTTCTCTCCTGCAAGAAATAAAATAAGATCAGTATATGTCCTATTGGTATTGCAGTGAGCCACAAATGAAATAAGGGCCATAAAGGAATTTAGAAACTAACAAAGCACAAATAGGAGACTCAGCATGTTAACACCAGATATGCACGTGTTCTCATTTTTGTTAATTATCTTCTCCACTTGCCAAATTGAAAGATGTGTGATGAGTCAACTTCATGTGTCAGTTTGGCTGGTTAGAAGATGCCCAGATGACGAGTAAAGCATTCTTTTGATATGTGTCTCTGAAGATGTTTCTAGAATAGCTTAGTGTTTGAATCAATAAGTCTGAGTTAAGATTAGTGAACACATCCAATCCCTTGCAAGCAGGCAGGATAAAAGATTGAGACAAAGTCAAATTTCTCTCCCGTGTTTACCAAGGGTATTCATCTCTCCTTGCCCTCAAGTATCAGATCCTCTTGTTTATACTCTTAAAACTCACTTCAGTGGCCCATCGAATTCTTGAACATTGAGACTATGGCTGAATGATCTGCACAGTTTCTACACAATTTTTGAAGAGAACCTCCAACTAACAGATCTCACTATAAACCTGGAAAATAGTACCTGTGTTTTCAAAGAATATTATGTGTTTAAAGCCCTTGCCAAACCTAGGATGCCTGAAATATTTTCGATTGTTAGCTTCCCTACCAGGATTGCCTAACAAATTATTTTTAAATCTATTCCAGTTTGATTCTTCATTTTCCCATTCCCAGTTGCAGACAAAGCCTTTCTCATACACTTAATTTATTTTTGATGCTATTATTAATAAATAGCATGGTAACAATCCTGTGTGCTATTTCCAACTACAGCTTATACCCAAAAGCCCATCGATATTCTGAGACACATAAATCCTTGCATCTGTATCTAAACCAAGAGACTGGTGAGATGTTAATCCAATCTCTTTACCAGGGATTAGAAGAAAATTATTCATGAAAGCTACAAAGATGAATATATATGAAGTAAATGAAATTTTAAAGTGTAATCGATAGTATTATATTTTTCAGCAGATGAATTACGATCTGTGTCCATAGAAAAGTTTTGAAATTTCTCAAGTTTATTTCTCCTTCCACCTCCCTCTCCCCTCATATTGATGTCAGCAACATTTATGCGAGTTTGTTTGTTTGTTTGTTTGTTTTATTAAATACACACTAGCAAATAAGGCAATATTTTTTGGGGAAGTGCAACAAACCTTAAATAAAACAGCATTGATGCTTTCCAATCAATGCAGGAAAACAATGTATTTGGCTATAGAAAGAAATCAATAGATCTTAAGTAATTCACTACAATAAGGAAATATAAACTATGTGCATGGCATTGGTGATGATATTTTTTCCTTGTTTCCCGTAATTAGTGGAATGATTTTAAAGCAGGTGCAATCATTAGTCTATATGTGACCCTCATAATTTATTGTAGTTCCTTTACCTACCATAAGGCAGAGACCTGGTCCTAGAAACCAGCAGATTGCCAGGAACTTCACCCTTGCTCCTTTTGGTTTGTGTTTGAAGCAGAGTCTTAAGTGTCCCAGGATGGCCTCAAACTCCTTATGCAGCTGAGAATGACCACGAAGTTCTGATCCCCCTGCCTCTACTTCCTGAGCACAGGAATTAGGAACCCGGGTCTTATATGCTCCTGGGATCAAACTAGGACATAGGCATGTTTGGCAAGCACACTCCCACCTGAGCTCTATCCCCAAACCCTCCACATGGCACATGAATACTGTGTGAGTATTTCCTAAGCTCAATTATGAATATTAATTTCTCCTCAAATAGAACAAGAGCAGTGTACATCAACCTAATAATATCATAAGCAGGTTTGGCCACTTAGACATCACAACAGTGAATTCAAGTTAGAACTAATTTTCTACATCCTGAGTCTTCATTTTATCACTTGTCTGCTACATCTCAGAATATTGTTGTTTACCAAAAAGTTGTTTTTCCT